>NC_133881.1:933780-1228140 GCF_044706935.1 Curcuma longa | reverse complement strand
AGTCGGAGTGGGGTATGGACGAGAGTGTCCTAGATACCGAAGAGATACCAGAGGACCATCCTCGAATAATTCTACGGAAGCTTCATAAGCTCCGTGGAAGATAACATACGATCATCAAACGACCGAAATCGATTGACAGCGTTTTTTTCCCTTTCCGACGTTTACTATCCACTAACAATGATCAACAAGATCTGGATTCGGAAGCTACACTAGCTTCCTACTGGATTGTTGGCGTCGGTAACAAACTTTTCGCAAGGAAGAAGAAGCACGAGGGAAGGCCGGTGGCTCACTGTCCGGGAGTAAAATCAGCATCACCGGTGCTTGGGGTTCCGGCAACGGTGGCAGCAGCCATCATGTGGTGCTCCGGCGGTGGTGGCAGGCTCAAGCTCCAGCTCGTTGTGCTCCGGCGATCATCCACAAGAAGAGGACAGCAGCGGCGGTGGCAGGCGCGTGCGTCACGAGCTGAAAAGAAGAAGAGGAAGAGGGGAACGCCACTAGGGTATCGGTCCTCACGCACTGTGGTCGACTCCTTCGTCCACCGTCACTGCGGCCGACGGTGTCGAGACCGCGAGAACGATTCTCATGATCCTTGCCTAGGATTTGCTCCTATTGCTTCCTCATAGTTGCGCTCCTTTTAAACCCCGATCAGCCCTCGTTTTTCGCCAGTGATCGCGCGACTTTCTTGGATGAAATCACGCAATTAAGGCAAAAGAACAAGGCTGATCACGAGCGTATGGCAGGGAGAAAAATAGGGCTGAACTGGAAGAAAATAACCTGAACTGGCTGAAAACCCTAATATTGTAGTGAACCGGTATTGTAGTAAATTGAATTTATTTTGGTTCACTTGGTTCGCTAACCAAACGAACTCTGATTTGACCCAAATCAATTTTGTTCGATTCATCTTCACAAGATGAAGCTCCTCATCTCTATCCATTTTGCCAAAATCTCTTTCATTATGAACCAAATCAAGTTGGTTCAATTTAGTTCAAAACTTAATCATTTGGTTCACTAACCAAATGACTTCTGATTTGAACAAAATCAATTTTGTTCATTTCGTCTTCATAAGATGAATTCCATCATTTTGTCCATTATCTAGTCCAACCAGACTTTATTTCTTTCATTCTAAGAATCCAATTCTCAAACTTGTTTTAAGTCCTTCAGAGAACTTATAGTGCATGTGACCCAATAGGTTCTCGGTTATGTTGGTCGTTCGTAATTAACCATTAATTATAAAACGATCATGAGTGACACCTAATAGTACATTATGATCCTCAATTGACTAAAAAATCAATGATTGATTCCAGAACATTTCTAAACCCTTCAACAGCTTCAATTAAACGTGTCTCATTCCTTTCACCGTCTTATACCCGTTTGGTTAAGGAATGGTCTATGTGTCGGTCCCCACTAAGCTGACTACGTCACACCTAGCCCAAGCTACTTTCTTGTCCTGTGGATTCAAGTTACTTGTACATGTGTCCAAGAGTACCGTACTCTTGACATGTAATGCTTTGGCCAAAGACTTTTAGTAACAATTCTGACAAGCGGTCGTAAGGTATACGTCTCCTTTTTCAAGGAGCGGTGAATCCTCTATGGGTTATTCAAACACCTTCAGACACTTCGACTTATACCCAATCATCTCGGGTCCACACCTCCTCAGAGATGTTTGCTTAAGATGTCAAAGTATAAGCCTCCATGACCAAGGTGACTTGAATACCGCAAGTCAAAGGAAACTCGCACTTAAGCTGCACTGAGATCTTCATTGACATATATATAGAATCATATGAAGTCTCAAGACAGGTCACTCCAATGAACTGATTACCTTTAACCAGCATCCACGTTTAACTCTCAACATCCAATGTCTCTTGTAGTGAGATCGGCTACTTGGTTAACCAAGGAGTCTAAACGTGCTAGTCTCTACAGAATCGATGACATCCGTGCTCATCAATTCCTTGACTAAGGATAATTTTAATACATTCATAATTGTACATGTAAAGATGCTCACGAGTTGTGATCCAATCACAAATTCTCTCATGCTATGAATCGTATTGCAGACATTCAGTATTTGAGTTTAAGATCCAATCAAACATATATAGAATGCGCACTCAAATAGTAAATTGTTATTTATCCAATAAATAGTATAATTGTAAGATGATTGCCTTAGGATTGTATTTTCCAATGAAAGAGCCTTATTTTATATAGTCAGAACACCCCTCAAATCCTACTGACAAGTAATTTCCTTAACTAGCTAGCCTGTAACGCTGGCAATTGAAGATTAATGGTCGACCATTTTAGGTCTAGCCATTAATTTCTTTTACAATTTTGAGGTAGGAAGGAAAAAGATTCTGAATAGCAAAATATTAATGTGTCTATTACAATTTTGAGGCACATAGAAAAAGATTCAAATAACAAAATAATGGTTGGGCAATTTTTGCTTTAACCAATCCGACATTCGATGTGTGTAGAACATGCTTATACACGAGTCTACTAGATTTAATGTAATTATACCCCCCCCCCCACTGGGGCACACACAAGAGAAAGTCTTTCATCTATACAAATTCACAATATATACCTGTAGTTGTGATATAATATAAATCAGTTATGCTATCCCAAAACTCTCAATGTGGGACTAAACTTTCATCCACATTGAAACTCATTTCATTCATTTTCTCATTGACTTTTCTAATATTAAGAAAGATGGTATGAGACATCCGAGGGGCCATCACATGCCATGTGAAGATTCCTGTAGACCCTATGTTAGATGAAGATGGGACTGACTGATTGCAAGAGGAGAGAATACTTCTCTATAATCACATGCCATGTGAAGATTCCTGTAGACCCTATGTTAGATGCAGATGGGACTGACTGATCGGTTAGACATTCAGTTGAAGCTATCAAACAACTATCATACAATCAAGTTTCAAAAAGATGAGCAACAATGATAAAAATGAGATTGCCTCACAGGCTAACATTTAGAAGTATCTTTGTCAGTTAAACTTCATTTAATAAACTGAGATAATAGTATAGGTCCCTAAAAGACTATCACTCTTCTGGGCTACTGCTGGAACCCAGACTTGTCCTGAAATATCAGAAGGATGTCTGAGAAACTTGAAAGATGTTGAGCAAAGAATTGTGCTACATTGAAATTTATCACAGAAGTGGCTTGAGAGTGGGGGCTCCTGTTGTTGGAAGGGTGGTGAGTTGGCATTCTACAGTGGAAGTTTCTGACATGGTGGGTTGAATGAGAGGGATTATGTTTGTTGGAATTGGAAAAGCTACGAATTTATACAATTCATGCATGTAATCCGCCTTAGTTATAGATCATCAAACCATTCTTCATTCAGCTATTAGCTTCTGTAAGAAAATTAAGGATATGTATTTGGTATAAGAACAAGCTAATAGCTAAATGAGGAATGGTTAACTAACGAAGGTGGATTCTCTATTAGTAGCCTGAAACAAGATATTGACTAAACAAGAGGAGACTTCTCAGGTTTTAGGTTTTCAAAGAACAATGAATCAAGGATAACTATGATTTCACGACCCAAACACATCTGAAAATCTTGATCAAGCAGTGGTCAAGAAGTAATGATGATCATAAGAAATCAATGAATAACAAGGTTATACATTTCTGCAAAAGTGATGGAGAAGTTTTAGAAATGATTCTGAATGTATTTTTGTACATTACTGGGAATAATGACATGAAAATCTAGTATGACAAGCCACTAAAACCTGACATATAAATGAATTGCATCAAGTCGGGTGGTTGGTTAAGCACAAATGTTAAGAAAAATTATTGTAAGTTGCCTCATTCTCCAGAACCTAACTTAAATATTCCTTAATTCCACAAGAAAACACGTGATGTAGTTGTAGATGATATACTGCCAAATCTAGCATGGTTTGAAATAAAACAGTTCTTTTAAGCGCGGAAACACCTGACTAAAGTAACACTTGAGTTAAACCTATTGGTTGTGAAGATTGTATCATGAACTGACTTAGCTAAACCAGGTAGGAAGCCAGGTTTCCTGACTTGGCCACTACATGTAGATTAAATGACATCTTGAAACTTTATATTAGCAGATTAGCATAGTTCATTTCATTGAAATGTGGATATTTGATCTTTTCATTGAAGTAATTTTGTAAAAATGAGTCCATAACCAATTACAAAAGTGACTACCAGATAAGCGGCCAAAATAGTTCTCCAATGAACTCAATCCAGTCTCTTTTTTATCATCACATGTGCCAATGGTTTTTGTAGTGTTATCCTTTAGTCCTCCTGAAGAATCTATCTTAATCATCCTTCTTTCAAGAAGAATCTGAGATTTACTTCCAAGTTGTCTGTCCTTCATATGTTGAAGCTTGCTAAAATATGAGTCCAGTTTTGTAAGTTGTCTCTTAATGTTCGATGCTGATGTTACAGAGGAATCTGAACCATACTGGTCTCTCTGATAGCCACTTTCAGAATCAGACTTTCCACTGCCCATACAGTTAAACTTATGAGATGCAACTTCATTGGAACTCATATATGGCACTGAAGAAAAACAATTTATGCTGAATGAATTGAATGTTTCACTTCTCTGTCCTTTCCAAGTTATATCAGCAACATGATACACTGTACTTTGACTTATATCAATTTGACTAGCTATATAAGCAGACGAGCACAACCTATGTCCTGGAAAAGAATTGCCTCTATCAACCAGTTGGAGCGCTTTCTTAGTAACATGAACCCCATCCTTACAGTACAAAGAACATATAGAAACTGATGCCATGATAAATGTGAGCCAACAAATATGCTTAGGCTAACAGTAAGTAAAGTTTTTGTCCATGTCCCTCAATCCATTTAAGCCTTTTTCTGCCAATTAAGCTACCAGGATCTGTGGCCATAGTTGACAAAAAGCATGAGTAATTTTGTCTCCTCCACAAGCAGCTTCCTGCATATATACCAAATTCAATAAACTTGCCAGCAACTGTTCAACCTTTTAAATGTAAGAATCAGTTTGTTATCTCCAGCAGCAGTAGATCAGATAGGTTCATATCATAAGAACTTTCTGAAATATCAGTACGTCCATTTGAAATCTACTGAAAATAACATGAACTCTTTAAATCATTTCTTTTCAGAATGTTAAGTGTAAGAACATCATTTATGACTTGTCAACTTATTTCATCAATTGATACAATGACATGGATTGAGGGGCCAAATACTTACTTTTAAGTGTAAGAACATCATTTATGACTTGTCAACTTATTTCATCAATTGATACAATGACATGGATTGAGGGGCCAAATACTTACTTTTTCCTGTTCCGCCTCCTAATCGATGGCTTTTCTGTGATATACTTTCACTATCAGTAGCACTTAACCGCACAGAATAAAACTATGAAACATATCACTTACCATTCCATTCCTTTAGGCCTTGCATTAAGTTATGGTTAAATAGGGACACAATTTCATCGACAAGAACAAACTAACCACTAAGTTTCCAAATAATCACTTAAAATTCACCAGATAGTTGGATGACTATTCCAACTCAATAGGAATCCATGACAAGATAATCTTTTGCTTGGCCTGAACAATCAACCAACATCTTCAAACGAATTATCCTTAAACTAAACACACCACAACAATTATATTCCAACCTATACGGCAAGTAGTTCAGCAAGCGGCAAACCTTTTCGATTGAGATAGTCAAAAGGAAAGGGAGAGAAATTAAGTTCAAATGAAAAGATAGATCGATAAAGCACCTTTAAGGATCTTTACCCGATGCGTCAAAAAAGCGATTCAACCGAGCACTCTCGCTGCCCGCGATAACACCAACGACGATCTTCTCGACCGCGCAACTACTGGCGAGGGTTTAAGGGGTCGGGGAGGCCAGGAAGAAGGTCAAGGCGGAGGGCGACCGAGGGCGACGGGGAATCGAGTGGGCCGCCTTATCCGCAGGAAGCCCAATCCCGCAGCCCTACTAGGCGCTCGTGGATCCCACGGCCCCCGCCAACTGGCGGAGAGGAAGACACTTGGAACGGAAGGATCAGAAGAGACTTTCGACGTCAGGAAAGCGCTTCTGCTTCACGAATGACACGCAGGCAAGGCGAGGGATAAGTATCTACGATCATAAACAGGTGGGTATCTCGCGTTGATACTGTTCTTCAAACTAGAACTATTCCTTGTTTTTGTCTGCAAACGAGTAATTATCTAATCATTAATGCTTGTCTCCAATGGATACAATAACCCACGAACCTAATAATTTGAATTTGAAAATAAAAATAAATAATATATATAGAGAGAGAAATGATATACTGCACGATCCGTGCTGCGCGATTCCGTGAGCGACACAGCCGACCCACCGTCGCTGTCGCCGCGCCGTCCGACCATCGTCAATTGCCGGCCCGAGCACGATCGACACGTCGCTCCATCCTTCCTCGACAGGTCTCTGGTCGCGATTTAACTGGAATCCGATCGCGATTTGATTGGAATCCAACGCGCGCCACTGCCAGCCGCATTTCCGATCAAATTACACCAGATTTCTATCAAAATCCGACGTGCCAACGAGCGACGCATCGATCGGGCCCGGGCCAACGATGATCGAACAGCACAACAAGGGCCGACGACAACAGCAGGAGATCGGGGCAGAACATGCTATGTATTCCCACATTTGAATGGTCAATCCTGACGCACGATCACGTGATAGACGATAGATCCCGTGTCGCTCACAAGCGTGCAAAAAATCGTCATATATATATATATATATATAGAGAGAGAGAGAGAGAGAGAGTATGACATCATATACTCGTAACATACTAATGTTTAATGTATACAATATGTCAAGAGTAATATAGCAAGCTGTTATCCCACTGTACAGAAACATTTATAGTACAGAGTGCAAATATTAGAAGAGAGAAAAAATAGTTCCAACTAAAACATAAATGATAATTAGACCTGCTTGAGACGAATGTGACTTATGGCGTGCTGCATTTCAATTTCAAGAACGCTCTTGCAAGCAAATTATGTGTGTTCTGATCGGAGGAATAACAAATTACAATATGCATAGCTAAACACATGCATCAAAACCAATTAACCCTCTTCTCCAAACTCCTTTGTGAATCTCTCGTGGACTTCTAGGTCTGCTTTGCTGACGGTTGGTCTTTGTCTTGCCAGTACTTTATCAAAGTCTGTCCTTGCGATCGGTGGTGGAAGGATCTGTTCGTGCAATCAAGTTAACTGAGAGGTACTTTGAAATTGAAGAAAACTGATTAGTTTTAATAACGGCAGCTAAACAAACTTTTGAGTCTACCTTATCAGCGAGACCTTTTGCAGCAAGATCTTGCAATGTGGTCTGAACAGCACCTGGATGTCTTCAGGTCCACATGGCAACCACATACCCTCACTGTTCTTGTAGAAATGCATAGCATCTTGAGCTTTTCGAACCGGTTCAAACAGGACATCCTTAACCTGTACAGACAAGGATTCGAGAGGACACAATCAGCCAACGGAACCTTTAAAACATTGTGGATTTTCCTAGATTTGGAGAAACTTACACAAACAGCAATGTCTGAACCAGAAAAGCCTTCTGTGCGACGAGCTAAAATGTCAAAATCACTTTCGCTCAAGTTATGAGGGGTGTCTCCCAGGTGTACCTACGATACATGTTCATAAGGTAAAAGCTGAACTAGGTGTGGAATTATTCTAGCAATATTATACCCCTCATAATCAATACCTTAAACATGTGTTGTCTGGCTTTAAGATCAGGAAGCGGAATATAAATTCTCTTATCAAAACGTCTACGGATTGCCTGTGCTTGCAATTATAAATAATAGATGTGATAGGGTTTAGTATCTTCAAAACGACAATAGCACCAACAAAAAATTAGGATATTACTAAGCCAACAACCTGATCCAAAGCGTAAGGAGTATTAGTGGCAGCAAGAACAAGAACTTTCTGGTCATTGTTTCCCACACCCTACGGAATTCAAATATTCAACGCCAAAGCAATGATCAGTTATACAAGAAGCTATAATTTTCAGCTTCAGATGGTGCTCTAATGCACAAAAAAAATCTACCTTTATGGAACTACAGTTTACTGCCAAGAATATTGCCATTAGAAACCAGCCAAGAAAATGGTAACAAAACTACCAGGTATCAACAAAGTTACCTATCAGAGTTAACATATTGTATGAATCTTAATAAGATACTGCTGTTAAACATGAACCATTACAAACATCTATAATTGCAAACAAATGAAGAAAAATAATAATTATAAACCACCTGAACCACCAGGCAACCCCAACAATCCAACTCAATATACATTCTACAGTACCATTATATATAGCAAAAAAAAGACAAAAGTCCATATGCAAAAAAGAAACACAAATTTGATCCACAACCATAACAATAAGTCAAAGTATCAGTACAACCGTAATTGGAAAACATCATTTCAAGCCAACATAAAAAAAAAAAAAACCAATCTCATTTGTATCCATAAGAATAAAAGGCAAAAAAAAAGCAATCTAGTGCACCACATAGACCAATACAATGATCCTAAACTATCTGTTGTCAGCTGGGATGGATTTAAAAATGATACTGAGTAAAGGTTCAAACAAATTTCGTACAGCACATGTAGAAATTCACCTGCATTTGCACAAGAAGTTCTGTTTTGATCCTCCTAGAAGCTTCACTTTCATTGCCCTCTCCACGTTGGCCACACAAAGAATCAATTTCATCAATAAAGATTATGGAAGGTGCATTTTCACGAGCCATTTGGAAAAGGTTGGAAACCAGCTTTTCACTTTCACCCATCCACTTTGATACTAGGTCAGATGAAGATATACTGCAACAATTTCATTAAATTTAGAAACACTAATATTATTCAGATACTTGTATCCTTCAACCAAGTAATGAAAGAAATAGAGAGAGCAGGTACATACAACAGTAAGCAACATACAAACAGTTCTATAGAAGAAATAAATTATGGGATTTTCCAAACCAAGTGGCTAAAAGTACAACTACAACTAACGTAGACTCAATGAGGCTCTAACAAAAGTATAACTAATATATCTCTACACAACTGTCAAACAATGCCTATGTAGTTCTAGGAAAATTCTTCTGCCAATGAGTAAATTATTCAACTTCTACTTTTCACAAAAACCATTAAACAAAGAGCTATATGACTAATACAAAGAGCTTAGCCTCTATTTTATCATTAGAACACGAAATAGGTAGCATAGGTACAAGAACATTGGGTGATCATATAAAGTAGACCAACATGAATTTTATTCATCATCATCATCGACCAATGTTAAACTTAACTATTCAGGATTAGCAACATGGATCTTATCACCCCATCAGTATGCAAGTCTTTTGTCATTCTTGTGCAGAACAGTCTGCGGTTGCTCTAAAAGCAGAGCACTCTGCTCCTTCTGCAGCCACACTGAACAGTTTGCCAGCTTCCAGGAAAAGGTTGGGGAAGAAGGAGATTGGGAAAAAAGAAAATAGTCTTTTGATGATTTTCAACTTTCTTTCTTCTTTGTTTTCTATCTCAAGTAAACAACTTTTGACGCTTTTACCCTGCCTATTCTCTATATTCTCTCAATATCTTTCTTCCCAACTTTTCTTTCATCACTCATAATCAAGCCCTCAGGCAGCAATCGAACATCAGGACACCAAACTGTTTTTTGTGTTTCTTTAATTCATCTCAAAATGCAAGCAGACATGGTTTTCATTACCATATAGAGTTAGATGAGCTTATTATGTGTTTGAGAGATCTAGGATGGTGACCTATCATGCTAGATACCACTATAATTTACCAACAAACCAGGTGTACAACATTTACAGAAAATGGAAACAAAATCACACTATATCACAAACTGTTAAAGCCTTGACTGGCAAAATACTAAAGGACCCCACTTACCAGCTAAGCAGGACCATGATAACCCCAGTGTCAGATTATGAAATAAATCAATAAAAACCAAACAAGCACATTTTTCCACTTTGAAAAATGTGCTTGTTTGGTTTTTATTGATTTATTTCATAATATTGACACTGGGTTGTGGTGGTTATTGCTTAGCTGTTGGGTAAGTGGGGTCCTTTCAGTATTTTGCCAGTCAAGGCTTTAACAGTTTGTGATATAGTGTGATTTTGTTTCCCATTTTCTGTAAATGTTGTACACCTGGTTTGTTGGTAAATTATAGTGGTATCTAGCATGATAGGTCACCGTCCTAGATCTCTCAAACACATAAATAAGCTCATCTAGCTCTATATGGTAATGAAAACCATGTCTGCTTGCATTTTGAGATGAATTAAAGAAGCACAAAAAACATTTGGTGTCCTGATGTCGGTCTACCTGAGGGCTTGATTATGAGTGATGAAAGAAAGTTGGGAAGAAAGATATTGAGAGAATATAGAGAATAGGCAGGGTAAAAGCGTCAAAAGTTGTTTACTTGAGATAGAAAACAAAGAAGAAAGAAAGTTGAAAATCATCAAAAGACTATTTTCTTTTTTCCCAATCTCCTTCTTCCCCAACCTTTTCCTGGAAGCTGGCAAACTGTTCAGTGTGGCTGCAGAAGGAGCAGAGTGCTCTGCTTTTAGAGCAACCGCAGACTGTTCTGCACAAGAATGACAAAAGACTTGCATACTGATGGGGTGATAAGATCCATGTTGCTAATCCTGAATAGTTAAGTTTAACATTGGTCGATGATGATGATGAATAAAATTCATGTTGGTCTACTTTATATGATCACCCAATGTTCTTGTACCTATGCTACCTATTTCGTGTTCTAATGATAAAATAGAGGCTAAGCTCTTTGTATTAGTCATATAGCTCTTTGTTTAATGGTTTTTGTGAAAAGTAGAAGTTGAATAATTTACTCATTGGCAGAAGAATTTTCCTAGAACTACATAGGCATTGTTTGACAGTTGTGTAGAGATATATTAGTTATACTTTTGTTAGAGCCTCATTGAGTCTACGTTAGTTGTAGTTGTACTTTTAGCCACTTGGTTTGGAAAATCCCATAATTTATTTCTTCTATAGAACTGTTTGTATGTTGCTTACTGTTGTATGTACCTGCTCTCTCTATTTCTTTCATTACTTGGTTGAAGGATACAAGTATCTGAATAATATTAGTGTTTCTAAATTTAATGAAATTGTTGCAGTATATCTTCATCTGACCTAGTATCAAAGTGGATGGGTGAAGTGAAAAGCTGGTTTCCAACCTTTTCCAAATGGCTCGTGAAAATGCACCTTCCATAATCTTTATTGATGAAATTGATTCTTTGTGTGGCCAACGTGGAGAGGGCAATGAAAGTGAAGCTTCTAGGAGGATCAAAACAGAACTTCTTGTGCAAATGCAGGTGAATTTCTACATGTGCTGTACGAAATTTGTTTGAACCTTTACTCAGTATCATTTTAAATCCATGTAGCTGACAACAGATAGTTAGGATCATTGTATTGGTCTTATGTGGTGCACTAGATTGCTTTTTTTTTGCCTTTATTCTTATGGATACAAATGAGATTGGTTTTTTTTTTTTTTATGTTGGCTTGAAATGATGTTTTCCAATTACGGTTGTACTGATACTTTGACTTATTGTTATGGTTGTGGATCAAATTTGTGTTTCTTTTTTGCATATGGACTTTTGTCTTTTTTTTGCTATATATAATGGTACTGTAGAATGTATATTGAGTTGGATTGTTGGGGTTGCCTGGTGGTTCAGGTGGTTTATAATTATTATTTTTCTTCATTTGTTTGCAATTATAGATGTTTGTAATGGTTCATGTTTAACAGCAGTATCTTATTAAGATTCATACAATATGTTAACTCTGATAGGTAACTTTGTTGATACCTGGTAGTTTTGTTACCATTTTCTTGGCTGGTTTCTAATGGCAATATTCTTGGCAGTAAACTGTAGTTCCATAAAGGTAGATTTTTTTGTGCATTAGAGCACCATCTGAAGCTGAAAATTATAGCTTCTTGTATAACTGATCATTGCTTTGGCGTTGAATATTTGAATTCCGTAGGGTGTGGGAAACAATGACCAGAAAGTTCTTGTTCTTGCTGCCACTAATACTCCTTACGCTTTGGATCAGGTTGTTGGCTTAGTAATATCCTAATTTTTTGTTGGTGCTATTGTCGTTTTGAAGATACTAAACCCTATCACGTCTATTATTTATAATTGCAAGCACAGGCAATCCGTAGACGTTTTGATAAGAGAATTTATATTCCGCTTCCTGATCTTAAAGCCAGACAACACATGTTTAAGGTATTGATTATGAGGGGTATAATATTGCTAGAATAATTCCACACCTAGTTCAGCTTTTACCTTATGAACATGTATCGTAGGTACACCTGGGAGACACCCCTCATAACTTGAGCGAAAGTGATTTTGACATTTTAGCTCGTCGCACAGAAGGCTTTTCTGGTTCAGACATTGCTGTTTGTGTAAGTTTCTCCAAATCTAGGAAAATCCACAATGTTTTAAAGGTTCCGTTGGCTGATTGTGTCCTCTTGAATCCTTGTCTGTACAGGTTAAGGATGTCCTGTTTGAACCGGTTCGAAAAGCTCAAGATGCTATGCATTTCTACAAGAACAGTGAGGGTATGTGGTTGCCATGTGGACCAAGACATCCAGGTGCTGTTCAGACCACATTGCAAGATCTTGCTGCAAAAGGTCTCGCTGATAAGGTAGACTCAAAAGTTTGTTTAGCTGCCGTTATTAAAACTAATCAGTTTCTTCAATTTCAAAGTACCTCTCAGTTAACTTGATTGCACGAACAGATCCTTCCACCACCGATCGCAAGGACAGACTTTGATAAAGTACTGGCAAGACAAAGACCAACCGTCAGCAAAGCAGACCTAGAAGTCCACGAGAGATTCACAAAGGAGTTTGGAGAAGAGGGTTAATTGGTTTTGATGCATGTGTTTAGCTATGCATATTGTAATTTGTTATTCCTCCGATCAGAACACACATAATTTGCTTGCAAGAGCGTTCTTGAAATTGAAATGCAGCACGCCATAAGTCACATTCGTCTCAAGCAGGTCTAATTATCATTTATGTTTTAGTTGGAACTATTTTTTTTCTCTTCTAATATTTGCACTCTGTACTATAAATGTTTCTGTACAGTGGGATAACAGCTTGCTATATTACTCTTGACATATTGTATACATTAAACATTAGTATGTTACGAGTATATGATGTCATACTCTCTCTCTCTCTCTCTCTATATATATATATATATATATGACGATTTTTTGCACGCTTGTGAGCGACACGGGATCTATCGTCTATCACGTGATCGTGCGTCAGATCTGACCATTCAAATGTGGGAATACATAGTGTTCTGCCCCGATCTCCTGCTGTTGTCGTCGGCCCTTGTTGTGCTGTTCGATCATCGTTGGCCCGGGCCCGATCGATGCGTCGCTCGTTGGCACGTCGGATTTTGATAGAAATCTGGTGTAATTTGATCGGAAATGCGGCTGGCAGTGGCGCGCGTTGGATTCCAATCAAATCGCGATCGGATTCCAGTTAAATCGCGACCAGAGACCTGTCGAGGAAGGATGGAGCGACGTGTCGATCGTGCTCGGGCCGGCAATTGACGATGGTCGGACGGCGCGGCGACAGCGACGGTGGGTCGGCTGTGTCGCTCACGGAATCGCGCAGCACGGATCGTGCAGTATATCATTTCTCTCTCTATATATATTATTTATTTTTATTTTCAAATTCAAATTATTAGGTTCGTGGGTTATTGTATCCATTGGAGACAAGCATTAATGATTAGATAATTACTCGTTTGCAGACAAAAACAAGGAATAGTTCTAGTTTGAAGAACAGTATCAACGCGAGATACCCACCTGTTTATGATCGTAGATACTTATCCCTCGCCTTGCCTGCGTGTCATTCGTGAAGCAGAAGCGCTTTCCTGACGTCGAAAGTCTCTTCTGATCCTTCCGTTCCAAGTGTCTTCCTCTCCGCCAGTTGGCGGGGGCCGTGGGATCCACGAGCGCCTAGTAGGGCTGCGGGATTGGGCTTCCTGCGGATAAGGCGGCCCACTCGATTCCCCGTCGCCCTCGGTCGCCCTCCGCCTTGACCTTCTTCCTGGCCTCCCCGACCCCTTAAACCCTCGCCAGTAGTTGCGCGGTCGAGAAGATCGTCGTTGGTGTTATCGCGGGCAGCGAGAGTGCTCGGTTGAATCGCTTTTTTGACGCATCGGGTAAAGATCCTTAAAGGTGCTTTATCGATCTATCTTTTCATTTGAACTTAATTTCTCTCCCTTTCCTTTTGACTATCTCAATCGAAAAGGTTTGCCGCTTGCTGAACTACTTGCCGTATAGGTTGGAATATAATTGTTGTGGTGTGTTTAGTTTAAGGATAATTCGTTTGAAGATGTTGGTTGATTGTTCAGGCCAAGCAAAAGATTATCTTGTCATGGATTCCTATTGAGTTGGAATAGTCATCCAACTATCTGGTGAATTTTAAGTGATTATTTGGAAACTTAGTGGTTAGTTTGTTCTTGTCGATGAAATTGTGTCCCTATTTAACCATAACTTAATGCAAGGCCTAAAGGAATGGAATGGTAAGTGATATGTTTCATAGTTTTATTCTGTGCGGTTAAGTGCTACTGATAGTGAAAGTATATCACAGAAAAGCCATCGATTAGGAGGCGGAACAGGAAAAAGTAAGTATTTGGCCCCTCAATCCATGTCATTGTATCAATTGATGAAATAAGTTGACAAGTCATAAATGATGTTCTTACACTTAAAAGTAAGTATTTGGCCCCTCAATCCATGTCATTGTATCAATTGATGAAATAAGTTGACAAGTCATAAATGATGTTCTTACACTTAACATTCTGAAAAGAAATGATTTAAAGAGTTCATGTTATTTTCAGTAGATTTCAAATGGACGTACTGATATTTCAGAAAGTTCTTATGATATGAACCTATCTGATCTACTGCTGCTGGAGATAACAAACTGATTCTTACATTTAAAAGGTTGAACAGTTGCTGGCAAGTTTATTGAATTTGGTATATATGCAGGAAGCTGCTTGTGGAGGAGACAAAATTACTCATGCTTTTTGTCAACTATGGCCACAGATCCTGGTAGCTTAATTGGCAGAAAAAGGCTTAAATGGATTGAGGGACATGGACAAAAACTTTACTTACTGTTAGCCTAAGCATATTTGTTGGCTCACATTTATCATGGCATCAGTTTCTATATGTTCTTTGTACTGTAAGGATGGGGTTCATGTTACTAAGAAAGCGCTCCAACTGGTTGATAGAGGCAATTCTTTTCCAGGACATAGGTTGTGCTCGTCTGCTTATATAGCTAGTCAAATTGATATAAGTCAAAGTACAGTGTATCATGTTGCTGATATAACTTGGAAAGGACAGAGAAGTGAAACATTCAATTCATTCAGCATAAATTGTTTTTCTTCAGTGCCATATATGAGTTCCAATGAAGTTGCATCTCATAAGTTTAACTGTATGGGCAGTGGAAAGTCTGATTCTGAAAGTGGCTATCAGAGAGACCAGTATGGTTCAGATTCCTCTGTAACATCAGCATCGAACATTAAGAGACAACTTACAAAACTGGACTCATATTTTAGCAAGCTTCAACATATGAAGGACAGACAACTTGGAAGTAAATCTCAGATTCTTCTTGAAAGAAGGATGATTAAGATAGATTCTTCAGGAGGACTAAAGGATAACACTACAAAAACCATTGGCACATGTGATGATAAAAAAGAGACTGGATTGAGTTCATTGGAGAACTATTTTGGCCGCTTATCTGGTAGTCACTTTTGTAATTGGTTATGGACTCATTTTTACAAAATTACTTCAATGAAAAGATCAAATATCCACATTTCAATGAAATGAACTATGCTAATCTGCTAATATAAAGTTTCAAGATGTCATTTAATCTACATGTAGTGGCCAAGTCAGGAAACCTGGCTTCCTACCTGGTTTAGCTAAGTCAGTTCATGATACAATCTTCACAACCAATAGGTTTAACTCAAGTGTTACTTTAGTCAGGTGTTTCCGCACTTAAAAGAACTGTTTTATTTCAAACCATGCTAGATTTGGCAGTATATCATCTACAACTACATCACGTGTTTTCTTGTGGAATTAAGGAATATTTAAGTTAGGTTCTGGAGAATGAGGCAACTTACAATAATTTTTCTTAACATTTGTGCTTAACCAACCACCCGACTTGATGCAATTCATTTATATGTCAGGTTTTAGTGGCTTGTCATACTAGATTTTCATGTCATTATTCCCAGTAATGTACAAAAATACATTCAGAATCATTTCTAAAACTTCTCCATCACTTTTGCAGAAATGTATAACCTTGTTATTCATTGATTTCTTATGATCATCATTACTTCTTGACCACTGCTTGATCAAGATTTTCAGATGTGTTTGGGTCGTGAAATCATAGTTATCCTTGATTCATTGTTCTTTGAAAACCTAAAACCTGAGAAGTCTCCTCTTGTTTAGTCAATATCTTGTTTCAGGCTACTAATAGAGAATCCACCTTCGTTAGTCAACCATTCCTCATTTAGCTATTAGCTTGTTCTTATACCAAATACATATCCTTAATTTTCTTACAGAAGCTAATAGCTGAATGAAGAATGGTTTGATGATCTATAACTAAGGCGGATTACATGCATGAATTGTATAAATTCGTAGCTTTTCCAACCAAACATAATCCCTCTCATTCAACCCACCATGTCAGAAACTTCCACTGTAGAATGCCAACTCACCACCCTTCCAACAACAGGAGCCCCCACTCTCAAGCCACTTCTGTGAATGTAGCACAATTCTTTGCTACATCCTTCTGATATTTCAGGACAAGTCTGGGTTCCAGCAGTAGCCCAGAAGAGTGATAGTCTTTTAGGGACCTATACTATTATCTCAGTTTATTAAATGAAGTTTAACTGACAAAGATACTTCTAAATGTTAGCCTGTGAGGCAATCTCATTTTTTATCATTGTTGCTCATCTTTTTGAAACTTGATTGTATGATAGTTGTTTGATAGCTTCAACTGAATGTCTGACCGATCAGTCAGTCCCATCTGCATCTAACATAGGGTCTACAGGAATCTTCACATGGCATGTGATTATAGAGAAGTATTCTCTCCTCTTGCAATCAGTCAGTCCCATCTTCATCTAACATAGGGTCTACAGGAATCTTCACATGGCATGTGATTATAGAGAAGTATTCTCTCCTCTAGTTCCTTATTCTTCTATTCTTAACATACTAAAGCTTCATCTAACTCTGTTAAGCTGTGCAACTTGTAAGGTCTATTCGTCTATTCTGTGAATAATACTATTAGTAATTTGTTTTTTAGCGAAAATAGACTCGGAAAAGAGAAGTTTGTCCAGCTTCCAAAGAGGTGTATCAGAAAGAAATCCTGAGAGAACATCAATCACTGGAATAGGAGAAGGCAATGCAAAAGAAGAGGTAGATTTGGAACCATATACAAATAATGATAAAAAGAACTTGGAGGATAGAACAGATTCGTTAATCTTTGGTAGCAGAAATATCCAAAGTCTACCGACAGAGGATGAAGCTTCTGATCTTTATCTAATGTGAGTTTTCTCTTCTTCTTTTCAACCCAACACATAGCCTGCCCCCATTAATATATTTACTTGTGAATAAATAGCAAAATCGTGCAGACTGCAATTTGGTAAAGTATATTGCATCATTAGCATGCTTCATTTGTAGGTGTTATATTGTCATCCACATGAGTTTCCTAATTTCTCTTTTTCTGTAGAATCTGCTCCTGAACTTTACTACTAGATAACTAACGCTGGCATTTCTTACGAATGCAGAAGTGTATTGGCTGCAATAGATATTGCTGTATACTTATTTGAAATAGCAAGTCCAGTTAACTCGGAGATAGAGCACTTGTCTCTCCCTTTAATCTACGGAGCAAAGATAAATAAATTAATCCTTCTTGGGGAATGGTGGAGACTATTAACTCCAATGTTTCTGGTACGTTGTTTAATTTGTTAATATAGTTCTTTTATCCATAGCATTGCCCCATCCAAGCAAAAGTAGCATATATGATACTAGTTTCCAACTGGGTTTCAGGATTCACAATACAATTTGATTATTCAGTGACTATAAACTACAGTTTGAATATTCAGAGACTCTAGATAAGGTGAGGCTGCAAACAGTTTGTGCATTCGTATCAAACACTAATGATGGAGTAAGAAATGAACTGGAAAAACATAGGGCATCTTATATTCCTTCTGAGGCTGGCAAATATGACCTATGTGTTAATTTGATTTTTTTTTCTATAGAACTGCAATTTGGTGGATAATTTACTGTTTACTCATTACAAAAACTTACTGGTTTAAAGATTAATATAGCGTATTGTATGCTTTCACAGCATTTCTTCTCTATTGATTTAACCTAATTTCATCGACTGGTTCATATTAAAAATCTAGATTTCAACGCCGCATGAAATTGCTATTGGTGATGTTGTCTTTCCTTTGCAGCACTCAGGATTCCTGCATGTTGCCCTGAGTTGTTGGGTTCTTCTTACATATGGACCTCAAGTTTGTAAAACCTATGGCCCTTTCACCTTTTTCCTGATGTATATACTGGGAGGAATTTGTGGCAATTTCACAAGCTTTCTTCACACTCCTGAGTTGACAGTTTGTGGTACAGTATGTCCTTTTGAACTTATGTTCCTATTTGATGTCTTTCAAAATATGCTTTTCTCATTGGGTCAGTTGATTTTGCTTTATTTGTTTCTTCAATAGTTCCATAAGCATGCCTTCTGTCCTTAGCAGCATATGTTTTCTGTCGAACTAGATAGTCAAACCATTCTCCCGATTACAATTTAGATATCCTAAATGGCTCTGTGCTATCTTCTCAACCATTTCAGGTTGTTGTTGCTAGGTTAAAAAGAAATAGTTAATTTCCCATTGTCTCTTATATAATGTTTTCGCACTATGAAGAAAAGGCACTAGTTTAATTAATATAACATTATTCACCATGATACCTAAAGAGTTGGAACTGTTAATATTTTCAGTAGTACTAATTATCAGAGGTATGAAGGTATTCCCAACCTGACCCATTCTGAACATTCTTATCTGCATTAACTAATATTTGGCAAGCCAAAGCAGCAGAAGTTGACTTCATCACATCTATGTAGAAACGATGGATTTATTAAATTAATTTTGTATTCCATCCAACAATATAAAAAACAAAGTGAAGAAAGTTAAAATCACTAGGATATATGCAACTTAACTAACGGCATACTCAATTTTTGAATCTTATTTTTGTGAATGAGTGTTATTACACGGGATGTTAGCTTGTACTCACTCATTCATGTTCTTATGCTTTACTAGCAGATGCTTCCATTTAGTAATTATAACTTAGAAGTAGAGAAAGTGAAACTGAATTTGCATGGCAGCATATTCATGATTTGGTTGGTCTTTTTAATTTCTTCATCCAAATTATTGTCGTGCAGCCGAAATGCCCTTAAATAGGACATGATTTAGTATATATAATACTGAACGTAGAAAAACATATTTTTCCATAATTACTTGAGGAGAAATGGGAGGAAAGAAATAGTTAATTATGCACTTATTTGAAAAACAATTGAGGTATCATTCAATTTCAGTAAAATGCCCTAAGGGTCATATTCAATCTAAAGCTTGTCCAAAATCACGAGAAATTTAAGAGCATACTTTCAACAAAATTTTCACTGAGCGTGGCTGAGTTATTTTTTTCCTGAGATGTTCTTATTGTCAAGGACTAATGTGTTTAAACAGGGTCCAGAATTCGCCATAATTGGAGCTTGGCTCGTCTACCAAGTCCAGAATAAAGAAGTTGGATCAAAAGAAGTTTCACTGAACATGTTCTTGAAAGCAGTCATCGCCACTGCCCTGAGCTTCGTCTTGAGTAGCTTTGGAAGAGTCGACAACTGGTTTGTATTTCCTGCTTGTACATCACTTTCAATTGCATACCCTCTCAAACTAATTCTCGTGAAAGGAAGCCTTTGATGATTCCTCTGGCTGCAGGACGCACGTTAGCGCCGTCATTTCGGGCATCATATTTGGCTTTCTCACATCTCCAACTTTTGCATTTGGAGCAAAGAGCGGTCGGAAAGAGGGAATCACTCTGTTCAAAATCCATGCAAGTCACTTGCCACCTTTTCACGGTCTCCATACTCGTCTTGGCTTCCTTGTTTTTTCTCTATGCACCAGATCTCCAGCTTGTGGAGTGGGATGACTTTTTCTAGCAACGCCAGAGAACCTACTGGTGAATTCTCTGTTCAAATTTTATGTAAAACTGCTGTAAGATAGATTGGGAAGAAGAATCAACATAGCAAGCAGAGCTCAACCAGATTATAGGCAGTCAACGGCACTCCATAAATTTGCTACGGAAAAGAACACAGCAATTTAGTAGTTCTTGCGGAACAATTTTCAAGTCAAAGTCAGCAAGTTTGCAAGTGTATCTACGCAATTAATGCGTGTAGGATAGCCTTCGCCATGAATGATGTAAATAACTTGTGTTCTTAACTCCCTTAGTTGGGAATAAATTTCGCTGTCATGTTGCAACTGGCGTTTTCTTGGCACAATATAGTTAGGTGCACTTGGATTAATGTCGACATCAATATGTGCATGCTTGACGAACACGCAATGTTCATGCACCGATCGATGTCGACATTAATTTAGATTGCGTAACTCCGGCTGAAACATCTTATTACCAGTTAAGATTATATAACTATTATAACAATCATAGTTGTTGTGATTTGAACAAGCAAGTTGCATGATTATATTTTAATAAATAAATTATAAATTTGAGCACCGAGAATTATATATAAATAATTACCTCGTAAAATTAGCAATAATAATATTCTCTTTTATTTGGGAAACAATAAAGGAAGTTTGTTGGGATGGGATGGGGATCCGAACCTAACCACCGTTGACTCGATCGACGGCGCCTCCGATTTCTTTAGAGGGGGTGACGTCGCCCCTGGAAATTTGCCGGGGTGACTCGACCAGCTTCGTCATCACTTGTATGATAGATCGTGAAGGCAAGGGGGGCGTGGGATGATCTGGTGACCTTCGAAGCTCGCCTGCGTTGTCCAGCTCAGCCAGGGAAATTCGGTTAGAGATCGCGAGAAAGCGGTTTCCGTGGCGCCGCTGGTTCGGATACCGGAAGGAAAGAGGAGAGGAGAGGAGAGGAGAAGAGAAGGGTTTGGGAGAGGCCGGGCTGTGGGTATGCATCGACAGAGGGCCATGTCGTGGAGGAAGGTGGGGAAGGCGGCGCAGGCACTGGCCGCGCACGCGCTCCTCTTCTGCTTCACCCTCTTCCTCGCCCTCAAGATTGACGGCCGGACGCCCTACTCTTGGTGGTCAGTTCTGCTTTCGCCCCTTTGCAATTTGATGCCCTTTGCCTGGATTTAATTGTGTTTGCTTCCGGATTGTTTGGCATGAGCTCACCGATTCCTTAAAAAAGATGACACTTTTAGATTTTGACGGGTAGGTGCGGTTGATTTGCTTTTGTTTTATACAACTTACGTTTCAATTCTAAACCTCTATTTTTGGAAAAGAAAAGGAGGATTGAGTGTCTGCAACATCAAATTCCCTGCTTCCGCCTCTTCATATCTCACAACTTTCGTTCTGCCATGTTCAATTGAATTATGTTTCGTTTTAATTTTCTTGTTTTCTCTTTCTAACTTTCTTTGATTATTTTTGCAATTCATATTATCTTGGGAGATTTTCTTTGCACGTAAGAACTGGCCAATGCTCTTGGATTTGGTGGTAGTTATCATTTGCGAAAAAATCCTTCAGCAGCTGGTGCGGGAGTCGCTAGTCTCCTTATTGAAAACCGAAATGCAAATGTTTATTAGTGATTTTTAGTATTTTGCTGTTATTCGAGTGATGCTCTTCCAGTAGTGACAATTAGATGAACTTTTATAATGGGAATTATCCTCTTTTTATGTATGTGTTACACACAATACTTGCCCTGGGAAAGTGACATTTGTGGGTTTCTAAACTTAACATGGAGCATGGTATTGTCTCTGCTGCTGAACTTGGTCACATGCTAGGGATGTTGTTTTCTCTCACCAAGTGTGTAGTCCACATGAGTTTCCTAATTTCTCTTTTTCTGTAGAATCTGCTCCTGAACTTTACTACTAGATAACTAACGCTGGCATTTCTTACGAATGCAGAAGTGTATTGGCTGCAATAGATATTGCTGTATACTTATTTGAAATAGCAAGTCCAGTTAACTCGGAGATAGAGCACTTGTCTCTCCCTTTAATCTACGGAGCAAAGATAAATAAATTAATCCTTCTTGGGGAATGGTGGAGACTATTAACTCCAATGTTTCTGGTACGTTGTTTAATTTGTTAATATAGGTCTTTTATCCATAGCATTGCCCCATCCAAGCAAAAGTAGCATATATGATACTAGTTTCCAACTGGGTTTCAGGATTCACAATACAATTTGATTATTCAGTGACTATAAACTACAGTTTGAATATTCAGAGACTCTAGATAAGGTGAGGCTGCAAACAGTTTGTGCATTCGTATCAAACACTAATGATGGAGTAAGAAATGAACTGGAAAAACATAGGGCATCTTATATTCCTTCTGAGGCTGGCAAATATGACCTATATGTTAATTTGATTTTTTTTTTCTATAGAACTGCAATTTGGTGGATAATTTACTGTTTACTCATTACAAAAACTTACTGGTTTAAAGATTAATATAGCGTATTGTATGCTTTCACAGCATTTCTTCTCTATTGATTTAACATAATTTCATCAACTGGTTCATATTAAAAATCTAGATTTCAACGCCGCATGAAAGTGCTATTGGTGATGTTGTCTTTCCTTTGCAGCACTCAGGATTCCTGCATGTTGCCCTGAGTTGTTGGGTTCTTCTTACATATGGACCTCAAGTTTGTAAAACCTATGGCCCTTTCACCTTTTTCCTGATGTATATACTGGGAGGAATTTGTGGCAATTTCACAAGCTTTCTTCACACTCCTGAGTTGACAGTTTGTGGTACAGTATGTCCTTTTGAACTTATGTTCCTATTTGATGTCTTTCAAAATATGCTTTTCTCATTGGGTCAGTTGATTTTGCTTTATTTGTTTCTTCAATAGTTCCATAAGCATGCCTTCTGTCCTTAGCAGCATATGTTTTCTGTCGAACTAGATAGTCAAACCATTCTCCCGATTACAATTTAGATATCCTAAATGGCTCTGTGCTATCTTCTCAACCATTTCAGGTTGTTGTTGCTAGGTTAAAAGAAGAGTGATGCTACTTGTCATAACATATTCCCATCACAAATTTGTGATGGTAATCTGGACCGTTCAATCACAATCACCCATTCAATAACAATCATCCATTCAATCTACGATCATGATTTAATCTTAATTTTAAAATCCAACGGTGCAGATTCCTGTCACAACATTTGTGACGGGAATTCTATTGTGACAAGTATCTTTTTTCAAAAAGAAATAGTTAATTTCCCATTGTCTCTTATATAATGTTTTCGCACTATGAAGAAAAGGCACTAGTTTAATTAATATAACATTATTCACCATGATACCTAAAGAGTTGGAACTGTTAATATTTTCAGTAGTACTAATTATCAGAGGTATGGAGGTATTCCCAACCTGACCCTTTCTGAACATTCTTATCTGCATTAACTATTTGGCAAGCCAAAGCAGCAGAAGTTGACTTCATCACATCTACGTAGAAACGATGGATTTATTAAATTAATTTTGTATTCCATCCAACAATATAAAAAACAAAGTGAAGAAAGTTAAAATCACTAGGATATATGCAACTTAACTAACGGCATACTCAATTTTTGAATCTTATTTTTGTGAATGAGTGTTATTATGGGGGGATGTTAGCTTGTACTCACTCATTCATGTTCTTATGCTTTACTAGCAGATGCTTCCATTTAGTAATTATAACTTAGAAAGTAAGAGAAAGTGAAACTCAATTTGCATGGCAGCATATTCATGATTTGGTTGGTCTTTTTAATTTCTTCATCCATATTATTGTCGTGCAGCCGAAATGCCCTTAAAATAGGACATGATTTAGTATATATAATACTGAACGTAGAAAAACCTATTTTTCCATAATTACTTGAGGAGAAATGGGAGGAAAGAAATAGTTAATTATGCACTTATTTGAAAAACAATTGAGGTATCATTCAATTTCAGTAAAATGCCCTAAGGGTCATATTCAATCTAAAGCTTGTCCAAAATCACGAGAAATTTAAGAGCATACTTTCAACAAAATTTTCACTGAGCGTGGCTGAGTTATTTTTTTCCTGAGATTTTCTTATCGTCAAGGACTAATGTGTTTAAACAGGGTCCAGAATTCGCCATAATTGGAGCTTGGCTCGTCTACCAAGTCCAGAATAAAGAAGTTGGATCAAAAGAAGTTTCACTGAACATGTTCTTGAAAGCAGTGATCGCCACTGCCCTGAGCTTCGTCTTGAGTAGCTTTGGAAGAGTCGACAACTGGTTTGTATTTCCTGCTTCTACATCACTTTCAATTGCATACCCTCTCAAACTAATTCTCGTGAAAGGAAGCCTTTGATGATTCCTCTGGCTGCAGGACGCACGTTAGCGCCGTCATTTCGGGCATCATATTTGGCTTTCTCACATCTCCAACTTTTGCATTTGGAGCAAAGAGCGGTCGGAAGAGGGAATTACTCTTGTTCAAAATCCATGCAAGTCACTTGCCACCTTCACGGTCTCCATACTCGTCTTGGCTTCCTTGTTTTTTCTCTATGCACCAGATCTCCAGCTTGTGGAGTGGGATGACTTTTTCTAGTAACGCCAGCGAGATCAATTAATTGTTCCAACAAAGAACCTGCTGGTGAATCCTCTGTTCAAATTTTATGTCAAACTACTGTAAGATAGATTGGGAAGAAGAATCAACATAGCAAGCAGAGCTCAACCAGATTATAGGCAGTCAACGGCACTCCATAAATTTGCTACGGAAAAGAACATAGCAATTTAGTAGTTCTTGCGGAACAATTTTCAAGTCAAAGTCAGCAAGTTTGCAAGTGTATCTACGCAATTAATGCGTGTAGGATAGCCTTCGCCATGAATGATGTAAAGAACTTGTGTTCTTAACTCCCTTAGTTGGGAATAAATTTCGCTGTCATGTTGCAATTGGCGTTTTCTTGCACAATATAGTTTGGTGCACTTGGATTAATGTCGACATCAATATGTGCATGCTTGACGAGCACGCAATGTTCATGCACCGATGGATGTCGACATTAATTTAGATTGCCTAACTCCGGCTGAAACATCTTATTACCAGTTAAGATTATATAACTATTATAACAATCATAGTTGTTGTGATTTGAACAATCAAGTTGGATGATTATATTTTAATAAATAAATTATAAATTTGAGCACCGAGAATTATATATAAATAATTACCTCGTAAAATTAGCAATAATAATATTCTCTTTTGTTTGCGAAACAATAAAGGAAGTTTGTTGGGATGGGATGGATCCGATCCTAACCACCGTTGACTCGATCGACGGCGCCTCCGATTTCTTTAGGGGGGGGGCGACGTCGCCCCTGGAAACTTGCCGGGGTGACTCGACCAGCTTCGTGTCACTTGTATGATAGATCGTGAAGGCAAGGGGGGCGTGGGATGATCTGGTGACCTTCGAAGCTCGCCTGCGTTGTCCAGCTCAGCCAGGGAAATTCGGTTAGAGATCGCGAGAAAGCGGTTTCCGTGGCGCCGCTGGTTCGGATACCGGGAAGGAAGAGAGGAGAGGAGAGGAGAGGAGAAGAGAAGGGTTTGGGAGAGGCCGGGCTGTGGGTATGCATCGACAGAGGGCCATGTCGTGGAGGAAGGTGGGGAAGGCGGCGCAGGCACTGGCCGCGCACGCGCTCCTCTTCTGCTTCACCCTCTTCCTCGCCCTCAAGATTGACGGCCGGACGCCCTACTCTTGGTGGTCAGTTCTGCTTTCGCCCCTTTGCAATTTGATGCCCTTTGCCTGGATTTAATTGTGTTTGCTTCCGGATTGTTTGGCATGAGCTCACCGATTCCTTAAAAAAGATGGCACTTTTAGATTTTGAGTTTTACGGGTAGGTGCGGTTGATTTGCCTCTGAGATGAAATGATGACTTTGTTTTATACAACTTACGTTTCAATTCTAAACCTCTATTTTTGGAAAAGAAAAGGAGGATTGAGTGTCTGCAACATCAAATTCCCTGCTTCCGCCTCTTCATATCTCACAACTTTCGTTCTGCCATGTTCAATTGAATTATGTTTCGTTTTAATTTTCTTGTTTTCTCTTTCTAACTTTCTTTGATTATTTTTGCAATTCATATTATCTTGGGAGATTTTCTTTGCACGTAAGAACTGGCCAATGCTCTTGGATTTGGTGGTAGTTATCATTTGCGAAAAAATCCTTCAGCAGCTAGAATCAGGAGATCGCTAGTCTTATTGTGAACCGAAATGCAAATGTTTATTAGTGATTTTTCATCTTGCTGTTATTCGAGTGATGCTCTTCCAGTAGTGACAATTAGATGAACTTTTATAATGGGAATTATCCTCTTTTTATGTATGTGTTACACACAATACTTGCCCTGGGAAAGTGACATTTGTGGGTTTCTAAACTTAACATGGAGCATGGTATTGTCTCTGCTGCTGAACTTGGTCACATGCTAGGGATGTTGTTTTCTCTCACCAGAGTGTGTAGTAAAATGGATATGTCACATGAGGCGCTTTGTTAAATGCAATCTGAATGAGGATTATGTAGTATAAGTTGTGTGATACATGGTCCACCTTATTTTAGTCACCGTACTGGTCCAGATGTAGCATGTATCTTTAACACAACCACTGCAAAAATTATACTTATCATTGAACAAGGGGATTGCCCCTCATAATTTTCTTGTCTCTATTGTAACTTTATAAATATATGGATTTCTATTGGCTAGGTGGTATTTTTTTGTTATATTGTAAGTTGAATTTCAATAGTTTTGTTTTTTTTGCATGCCTCACCAATTGTCAACTCCCATTACGTTGTGAGAATCTACATAAATCTAGTGCTTCATGTATTTATGATGTTGGTCTCATTTTTCTCCTGATGCGCCAGGATAATATTTGTTCCTCTTTGGCTATTTCATGCTGTTACAGCACGAGGGAGGTTCTCCTTACCTGCTCCGTCATTGCCTCATGATCGCCATGTATGATTTAACTTCTAATGTCTATTCAAGAAAATGTTTTTGCTCTGTTGTTTACGGTGTGGCTGGTAGTAATTGTCAGTAACCTGGCCTGATATACTTTTTTTATACAGTGGGCACCTTGTCATGCTGTTGTTGCAACACCATTGTTAATTGCCTTTGAACTACTTCTTTGTATATATCTTCACAATATAAGTGGTAAGACACAATTGGTTAGTAGTCAATTATATGAACTCTACTGATACTTCTTATTTGGAATTTCATACAGTTAATGCTGGACATTATATCAACCTAAAGGTTGTGTTTCTTCCACTTTTGGCCTTTGAGATAACCATTCTTGTCGATAATTTCAGGTAAGTATATTTATGTTTGTATTTATACTATCTTAGAGGGAAATGGCAGGAGAATATTCATTGATAATTGGATATTTTATCTTGTTATTAGCACCACAATACCACATTCTGGATATAAAATGTAAGGCTGGCTATAACTGAGAATTTTTTTAATAACAATGGAATGGAGCTTTATAGACACTTTAAGCTAATTGCCATAGCTTATCTAGTTTTTAGTTTGGTAGAAGCTCAAGCGTATTTGTATCCTTCATAAACTCTATCCTCTGTGAGTTCTTGTTTATCAAATTTCTTGCATGTTATTTTGCACAACTTACATAATGCCTACACAGTCTTTGTTACTAGGGTTGGAAAGAGACATTTTTCTCTCCTTTCTCTCATATCACTTTGGCTCAAATCTGGTGGAAAATGATGGAAGCTGACTCCAGCCAACTATTATAAAAAACAAAGAATTAATTTTTAATGACGTCCAATTATTACTTTGTTGTTCAAGTTTGAGAAAAAATGGAATAGAAAAAAAAAAATTCTTGCCCTCCATGGAAAAGATGGGAAAGAAGTTTCTTTCTATCCTCCTCCTGTTTCTTCCTAAGAATATAAGGAAAAACCAATTGCCTCCCAATTTTTCCTACCCCTAGTTCTTTCCCTCGCTCTTCCCCCTCAACCTTAATGCTAGGTTAAAGTAGCCTTATTTCTTGCATGGGAATAAGTTGGTGCTTGAGGAAAATCACAACAAAAACGTTGGTTTTGACTAACTATTATCTGTAATGTCCATCAATTTCAATTGATATCCGAGCCATCTATAATTAGTCAACATAGGCTCAGATTTCTTCAGTTGGAAGGAGGAACCTTGGAGGAGGTAGCAGCAACAACCCGTTTATGGGACAACTCTTGATGTTCATATCAATCTATCATGTGCTTTTTGCATATAGCATTGGGTAGACCTCATACAATACAATAACTATCCTAGTTTTGGAGGATAAAAATACTAGGGTTTATAGCTTGGTGGAATGTAGAGTTCCGATGCATGTTGACCTACATGTTTTTGCAGGGAGATTATGTTGTTTGATATTGATTAGAAGGGGCTGAAACTTCTTCCTCATCACCTTTGCCTAGGTTCCTCTAGTTTGTCATCGTCTATAATAACTTCATTGTTGCCACCAGTCTAGTTTTGGATCTTCGTCGTCCACCTTTTTTGTGAGTTCTTTAGCCAGCCAAGCTTTTGTCGTGATACTGCCCACCTTTTCTAGATGAATTGATGCTAGTTTCTCCCAGGATCTGGATTGAGGGAGAGAAAAAATATTTGAAACCATGATAAATCCTATTCGTCTCAGTCAAACTGGTCTAATTTATCCTATGGTAGATGACTTTTGAAACTTGCTTATATGATGGCGCTTCTATTCAGATCAACTTCCACATAATATTTACATACTGTTAAGATAAGTTCTTTTTAATAGTGTCGTTTTGAATTTACAATGTTTAAAAACATGATAAAGTATATTCGTCTCAGTCAAACTGGTCCAATTTATCCAATGGTAGATGACTTTTTAAAACTCACTTATAGGGCAGTACTAAACTGCTAATATTCAGATGGACTTCCAGATAATATTGAGATAGGTGTTATTAAGATAAGTTACTTTTGTTGATCTTGAACTTAAGTTTTTAATGCGTTTTTGAATTGGAGAACAAGCTGCAGAAGTGTTGGGTTGCAAGTGTTCATATAAGTAAGATTTTAGAACACTTATGTGAGAAAATGGTCTTTTATGAGAAATGCAGTTACTTATGAAAAATTGTATAAAGAGGCCTTCAAATATACAAAAAGTGAACTAGTAACTTCCTTGAGAACTATCTTCAAAATTGATCACTACTCTCTGTGTCAATTCTGTTCAAATAGGACTAGAGGCAATTATAATAACTGTTAAAAATTATCAATGGTACATCTGTAGACACTAAAAAAGATAAAAAGACACTAAGAAGAAAAAATCCATCACATATTAGAATTATCACATCACCCTGAACTTCTCTGGGCATTTTGACCTCGCCAACTGGCACTCTAATTTTCAGGATGTGTAGAGCTTTAATGCCAGGAGATGAAGAGAGCATGAGTGATGAAGCTATCTGGGAGACACTTCCTGTAAGTTCAATTGAGTTGAATTCTTCAATTCATCACTGTTCTTATGAGTGTATGGGCATAATGAGAAATAACATTAATCTAGCATCTCATAGGAGCTTGTTTTTGAAGAAGAATTATAGATGTTGAAATAGGAAATTTTTGCTAGTAATTGTTACAAAAAGAATTTATTGCTGCCTAACCCTTATTCTTGCATATGTAATGCAAAATTTTATAAATCTATTGCAGCTTTCTACTTTTTTGTGCTCCTATCTACTTTTTATAGTTTCAGCTCATAAGTTTGTATTTTTTGCAGTTCACGTGAAACTAGCATGCCCTATTTTTTTTAATTACCTAATCATTCGCCTTGTCATAGTAGCAATTTGGACATTGAGCATGGTATCAAAGATGCATGACTAATAGAAGTAAAAGGAACTTACATCAATAGGCCATGTTGTCCTCTTTTGCATTGGTATCTAAGCTAGTTTAATTTATATTGCAATACAATTTTGTTTTTTTACTTTCTCAAGTTTTTTATACTAAATCTTGTGACACTTATCTTAGCACTTCTGGGTTGCAATCTCAATGGTGTTTCTCATAGCTGCCTCCATATTCACCCTTCTTAAGCTATGTGGTAAATTCCCTTCACCATTGTTTTCTAAAGCTTTTTATAACTTTTGCAATTATAGAGCATTTGATTTTATTGTATATATGAACAATAAATCTGATGCTATAGCATATTCATGTGCTATTTTGTTCTTTACATGTTCTGTGAATCTATGATCTTTTTAAGGGAAAAAAGGTATCTACAGACTACAGTTAGCTGGAATTAGGCCAGTGAAATTGTAGTTCTGAAATAGGAAGTTCATTTAGACCTGCTGTGGTATACTTTTAAGAGCTGTACAGCAAATATAGTTAATTTGACAAGAAGTGGAAATGATTGAATTTCTGTCAGTATTACTATCACGTGGACCACTCATATCTGGAGTCTGGTTCTAATAAAAAAAATAGTTGATAGATAATCAGGGCCTGACTTGGTGTTTTCTCATATATTTGTATTGTGATTATTCTGGTCCTTTTTTTGGTGAACTTTATTCCATAAATTCATGTTGGTGAATATACACATTTGATATTCTTTCATTCAGATTCGTGAATAATCTGCATTTTCATAACTTGATATTTGGATTCTAAAGGATCTAGATATGCAAAACATGATCTTTTTTCTTATTTGTAATAAGGAAATAAATTGTTCAAAGTGTGCATTTGAATTCCTTATCTCCTCTCTTCTCCTCCATCTACTATCTTCTTTCTTCTTTTCCCCTTTCCCTGTTCTTCCGCTTTCTGATTTGGCAATAAGTATCCTTTCCCTGTTCTCCCTCTTTCTGATTTGGCAATAAGTATATTACAATATCTGTTTTTTTTTCCTTTATTCATATTTGTAATATTTCGATAGGCAGTTATCATATAATTATGCAACCTCTTTTTGTCAGTGCAGGTGATGTTGATGCTCTTGGTTGGTGGGATCTATTCATAAATTTTGGGTAGCGCTCCTTTTTTTCCCCTTTAGTTATTTTTAACAATATCACTAATATCTTCTGATCTACCTACCTTTTTCAGGATTGCAGAGTGTTTTGCTTTCCTTGTGTCTACAAAATGGTCTAATCCAATGATCCATAGACGTTATCATGGCGAAGCTTCTTCTTCAATTGCAATTAGGTATCGGGATTGGAATAGTGGTCTCCTGCTTTCTTCCATCGAGGACCATGATCAAGGGTTATGTAGTCTGCAAGACATTGGAGGCCATATAATGAAAGTTCCTATTGTGGTTTTCCAGGTTTTGCTTTGCATGTTCCTCGAGGTATGATGTGCATTTGTAGCAAGTTTATACAGATAATTGCAGTTTCTCTACCCATTGCAATAAACACTACTATTTTGCTTTCTTCCAACTCACAGATCAACATGCTTCAATCAATTAATAATATGCTTGTTTATTAAGTAGCTCTTTCTCGGCTAAGAATAGTACAATAAATTTGATATATCAGTATTCACTGAAAATCCACTAAAAGTTGCTTGAATCATTGATTATTTTTTGACTGATGGTGTAGTACTCTAGCCATTCGCTTGTATGTGTGAATAGATGCTGCCAATATAACTTTCCCCTATAAAATTTGAAATTTGCTTAACCTCTGCCAAAAAATGATGCTCATTTGGTGGCTATTACATCTTTTCATTCAAGTAGAGGGGGAGTAACACAAATAATAGTGTTCCATGCTGGTCCATTAGTTACCCATTGCATTGATGGAGTGCTTCAAAGTTTGGAGGATTATCATTAGGGGTTTTTTTCTATTTCGCCATTGCAGCATTCAAGGGCATGGGATTAATCACCATACTCCTACACACATATGGTGCTATTCTAACCAATGTTTTCAATTTAGAGTATATGTAACTTATTTGGGTATGGATCTAGGTGTATCACACATCATTTACCAGGTGTCCAACTCACCTAGTGCCTGTATGTGTTGTGTTGACACAGAAAAGGGGTATGTGAAAAGTTCACTTAACAAAAACTCTAACTACTTATACTAATTCATGGCCAAAATTTTAGATGAAGAGTGGTGCAATCATGTCCTTGTCCATGTGCTAATGCTTATAAGGTAAGACAAGTCTAAGCAATAGAACTTGAAAGCAGGGTCAATGTTGAAGTATTACCTTGCATTTAAAATATTAACACACTATATAATTCTTTATTGAACTGGGAATGCATTAATATTTTAAGCTTTGTTAACCAAATTACTAATATACTTGCAAATGTCAACTGTATGAGTATAGATATTCATAACCTTGTATCAATAAGCTTTAAGTTCCAGTTCAAACTATGTGGGAGTCTAGATTACTTGTTTGTTCAAGTAATGGCAAATGTAATCTTGAAGAAGTCAAAACTTGAGCTAATTATTTCAATTTATTTTGTTGATTTTGAATGCTGGGCAGATCAGTGCTTTTTGCTATTATTTAATTGTTTTGCATTTAAAAATTAGGATTGGATATAGTTCAAAACAAACATGCTAAAAATCATACTACTCAAGAGTTCATTTAAGCAAGACATTTAATTGACTATTGTCTTTCGAGAATTTGCTTCTATGCCACTTTTTTCTGCATCTACGTCACTAGAAAGTGAGATATATTTATTTTGTGTTTCATCATGCCATACTGAGATGTTTAGTACTTCTTTGCTGGCTCAGGGAACACCTCCTAGTGCTCGACATATACCAATTTTTGCACTTTTCTCGCCATTATTTATTTTGCAAGGTGCTGCTGTCCTATATGCTTTTTTAACATTGGTGGAGAAGCTTGTTCTTTTACTTGATTATGGAACTATTGATACTAGATATCTCAGAATTTCATCAAATGTTCATGACTTCTTTGCCTTTGTGCATCATGGTTCAAGGTACTATTTTACTTGTTCACCTGTTGAATATGATATTTTGGGCAAGAAATTAGCTCTGTTCTTTATTGATTATATCTTGTCCAAGTTGACACAGATTGCTTGGTTGGTGGTCAATTGACGAGGAAAGCAGAGAAGAGCAAGCTCGCTTGTTTTATGCTGAAGAAACTGGGTATCTTTTTCCGCTTCATGTACTCTCTAGACATCTGTCTGATAGGATGAATAATCAACTTTTACGCTTAAAGAAAAATGAACTGGCTGAAGCTGTTACCCCAATTCAAGATGCTCCACATATCATTTACATTAGCTGCATGATAGATATTAGAGTCTATTTTTTGTCTTTGTTTGGCTCAGTGTTCTGTTTGCTCTGCACATGTATCTTTGAGTTGAAACAATGGGAAGCGTCAGTTCCCATCAGCTAAAAATCACAGAATATGCCTTAGATTCTCTTTGAATGATTGTTTTGATTTCCAAATCATATCTAATGAGAATGATAACTAACTCTTGACCTTTAAAGAGATGATACTTTCCTTTTATAGTGTTTGCCTGGCTGTGGTTTTTTATGATACTTGCAAGTTGCAAGTCATTTTGTGCTATCTGAAACACACAGGATAACACCATTGGCCTTGTTTACTGTTGAAGATTAGTATATTTTCTAAAAGCAAAGATAGGCAGTGTATGTCTTCTCAACAAAATGTTTTGAAACATACTACAAAATTCAAGATGTAAGTCTCATAATATAAAGAGATTGCTCATCTTGCTCAGAGATAGGATTGGGATCAATGCTGTAAATCACTTGTATTGAAATTAACTAGTAGAACAACTAGTATCTTTCTTCTAATCATTCAGTTCTCTGCAGGTATAACACTTTTTGTGGTTATCCTCCTGAGGTTGTCAAGAAAATGGCAAAGAGGGATTTGGCTGAGGAGGTGCAGTGGATTTATATGCTTGTGTGAATCACCAAGTTGATACTGCATAGCAAGCTTATGTACTGCAATATTATCTTTTGTTTGATCTCCATCTGTATTGGTACCTCAGGTTTGGAGACTACAAGCAGCTTTGGGGGAACAAGCTGAAATAACAAAATATAGCCAACAGGAATATGAAAGGCTTCAAAATGTCCGTATTCAATCTAAGCTTTTGGTTAAACTATACCTAATGAATATCTAGGATTCTAATTCCTGTGTTGTGCTCTCTTTTTTTCTTAAATTTTGTTTTTAAGCAGTTATACTATATATATATATATATATATATATATATATATATATATATATATATATATATGATATGAAATATATATATTCATGGGCTTTCACTTTGGACCAGTTATGCATGCATGAAGGATTTATTCATTTGAATGCCCCAAAACATCGTACAACAGGGAGTTCTGCTCATTGAAGTCCAATGGTTTTGGTAAAAACAAATGACATGGCTCACAGAGAAAGCATAAAACTCAATACACTTTTAATAAGTTATGAATTAGCATAATTGCTAATATACATACAGAAGCTACCCTGTTATTGTGGAAAACTTTTTTAGCAGGAAAAAGATGTCATGCATGTCACAATTATGCCTCTTAGATTGAGAGTCCGATTGATAAGTAGAAACAAAGTAAAGTTGAAGTTATTTATTTAGGAATAAACAGGCATTGACGATCATCATTTTTATCTCTGGTATGAGACGAGTTGCACCTTAGGTGATACAACACTGATATTTAAAGGTCAGAAAGTGGTAAGAATATCAGCACCCAATATTTTACACATTTTGTTTGCATTTTATGGTAGACATGAGCTGTTCCTCGCATTGCGTGCCCCTGCTATTCTCTGCGTGCTGTTGATGTGGTTTTTTTTTACATGACTTTAAGCACTTTTTGCTGACATTGCTGACAATGCAATGAGCTCCATGTGACTCCCGTGCTTCCATTATGTATACATTAATGCTGACAAATATCATATGCCATTTAGAGTTTGTTTACTTCTGCATGGATTTGGTTTCTTCATTTTTTATCTTGCAAGTGTAGAGTTTCTGAAATTTATGTTCCCTGGTCTGTTTCAGGAGAAAGTGCTATGTAGGATTTGCTTTGAGGCAGAAATATGCACGGTCCTTCTTCCATGTCGTCACCGGATTCTCTGCAAGTAAAGTTTTGTGTGTTTGTTTCCATCAGTCGTAGCTCGTCTGTTGGCAGTACCTTGTTGATATGCATTAGTTGATGTTTCCAGTAATCTTAGGAGTTAATTTCTATCTCAAATCACTAACTCCACTATATATCAACAGGTCATGCTCGGAAAAGTGCAAAAAGTGCCCTATATGCCGAGTACCCATCGAGGAGCGGATGCCTGTATATGATGTTTAAGCTCCCAACATTATACATACACAAGTAATTCTAAAAATTCTCTCACCAGTTTGTGTTCATAGTATGACTGATCGATGTATATAAGTTAGAGAGCCTTTGAGTGATTTTAACTCTGGGTGATTCCTTCACTTTTTTGTTGTAGTCTTTGTGATCCAGAATTGGAGATATACGAATCTTGTCAGTAGCAGAACTAATTTCAAATCTTGTTAGTTAATTATATCAAACTCTGAGATGCTGTGAACTTTATTGCATTCTAGGCTGACCATGATCATTTGGAACACTTAAAAGAAAATAAAACTGCAAGAACTCAGGATGTTTTAAGGTTACAAAAACATTTCATAAAAATTATTTTATAAAAAATTTAATTGAAAACATTTTAAAAATTATCCTCTATCAAATTACAGTATCTACTTAATTATTTTCAAAAGTATTCGTATTATTCAACCTTTTCTCTTTATCAATCTATCTTTTTAGAGTTATAATTAATTATTGTATTAATTAATCTTGAACATAGTGGGACACGAATGGTGCATTAATTGTGAATCATGCATGCTTTGAGTATGTGTTCTGGGATATAATTGAGTTGATTACGATAGAACAAAGTTATTGAAGTGGATAAAGATCGAATCTCGGTGAAGTTGAGGTAATGTCTTTCTCTGTTGTGGTCAATTGTAGTTTTTTAATTTATCTCTTCATAGATGATCGTGAGAGCGATCGTGTAAGATCATTAGGGTAGCGGATTCTATATTTGCTTAAGAAAGAGGATGTAAATATTTTTGTCTAATAAATACATGCACGTTTGCCTTTTTTTTTTTTTTTTTTTTTCTTTTTCAAAGTCTTCATAGTGCCTGATTGGTTAGACAAAAGGTTGAAATCCTATGGATTTATCTTGTTCAAATTGCGAGAAGATACTCTAAAGTGCAAATCTACTTTTCTTCTGCCCTCTAAAGTGCAAATCTACAAAAAAAAAAAAAAAAATGATAATCACAGTTAGTCGCATTAATTCAATCCCTGAGGTGATCGGTCCGGTCTTACGGAAATTTTCCACCGACAAAAGAGGATAAACAAATAAAACCTAAAGTGCAAATCTAGCTACTTTTGCAAGAGGAGGGAGAAGGATTTATTTACTCCGGCAATCTTTTAAAAAAATTGATGAAGAAAATTAGACATCAAAATTGAGAACCAATTAAGTGTTACATCTTGCAAAGCTAGAATTAGATATCAGGAGTAGCTAGCTTTCAGCCTTCTTTTTCTCTTCCCTGACATATTCGTCCAACATCTCCAACTAACCAACCCACAAGCAAAAAGTTCCACCGTATGTATTTCCATAAGTTTTGTGCCGTTGACTTTGCCATATCTAGCTAGGCTTGGACCAACTAAATTTCTCTAAACTTTGTCAACTTTCTGTTGTGGTTTTAACAGTGGAATGCTGCTGCTGCTTGTTTACTTAGTGCGTGTAGTGCTTTTAATTAGCATGCATGCCCGGCATTTTTGTCGGTCGTTGTATATATCTTTCAGCGAGCCCAGGATCTTTCTTTTCGGCCTCCCACGGATCACCACTAAGAACTTTGATCACCCAAGTCAAATGGTGCGTTCTGTGTCACAAGACATGTGTTTCTGTCAAGATCAGCTTCTGGATGCGCAGTCTCTTCTCAGCATCACACCGGAGCAAGGATGGATGATGAAACGATTAGGAAGTCACCTAAGCCTGCAAACACAGCAACCGTGAGAAGGAAGGCCAGGGTGCCCAGCGCGACCACTCCGATGCTTAAATCAACCTCTGAAGGAGAATGAAATGAAACAGAAAGTACAGAAGAAGTGGAAAGATGGAGAGTGCATACCTCGCCCCACCAAGGGGGCTCACCTTATATACCGAGGATGAGTATTGTACCACGGAGAGAGTAAGATGAGAGTCACATCCTAGGTGAGGTCCGTATGAGTGGAGGAGTGGGGTATGAATGACAATTGTACTTTCGAAGATGAAGGTGTACGTCTAGCGGCGTGTTGCCATACCTAGTAAAGGGGTGTCAGAGACTAGACTACCGTACGAGTGGAGAAGTGGTCGATGGGATGGAAAGAGGGGGAGATGTAGGGTTGAGGAGCCGACGCGGCTTGGTTTGGCTCGGACGGTATGATTTGGCCCTCTCCCGACTTGACTCTTGAAGCGGCTCGGACGCTTCAGATAGTCTGCTCGCGAGGAGTCGGCTCGGACATATCCCCCGGATTTCATACCGACGGGCCTGCCTTGAGAATTTGGATCGGGCTCGTATCAAAGGACTTGCTCTGAGAGCTGGGATCGAGTTTTTATCGGGGGACCCGGGTGCAAGTCGTAGGGGAGTCGCGCTCGGCCTCCGGAGTTCGGCCTGTACGCTCGGGAGCTGTTGACTCGGTTCGGGCGCCCCTAGCGGGCAACAACATGTAAAGCATTGACCTTGAATTCTCTGAATCATATCGTTCGTTGGTTTCCAATGAAGGTCAGCAGGTTTGACCTCCAATTTCGTGCAATTCCTGATGCTACGTCGTCACTTGCTGCAAATAAACTAACAACTGAACTTTATCGACTTATCTCCTCGATCCACGTACACCATTGAGGAGATGAAGACGATGATGGCGACCTTGATTGAATGGTGTTGGTGTCTCACTTCCCATCGCTGAGTGGAGACGCAGAAAGCACAGTGATTCTGGAACAATAATACATCATCATGTATTAGTTAATGAATTGACAGTATATCGACACTCTTGGCTAGCTTCGTGTTTAAGCAAACAAACAAACAAACAAAGATCATTTTTTCCCTTTAGAAAAGCTATTTGGAAGGCAGAATTTGGAGAAAGTGAATCTGACTGTCATAGTCAACTGATTAAAGAATAAATAAAATAAAATAAATTTTTTTGAATGAGGGAGGCAAAAGGCATCAGGTGCTACTTCTTTCTAACGCCACTGTGCTTCCTCCTTTTTGCCTTTTTGCCTTTAAGCATTGTGCTCTCTACTTTACCTTCCCTATTACATCAGTTTGCAGGCCAATGGATGATGCACTAGCCAGACACTGTAGATTCCACCATTTGATGCTCTTCTACTTCAACCTCCACCCTAACTATTATACTACAACTCCCAGTAAGTCAACGCCCAAGAATCTACGTGTATTCCAAACACAGAAGCCGCTTAGGTCAAACGCAATGTTGCTATTCCTTTAAAAAAACAGTTGACTTTTCATGGCTTCTGTCGTTTTCTTTCTGCCCTTTCATGGAGGAGGAGGGTGGTCCATGGCTACTGGTTCCATTGGCAAGCGTAGAAACACGAGAGGAAGAACATTCCACTTGAACTGTAAGCCATCAGATCCCTGCGTACCTCTGAAGAAAAAAAAACATGAATAATCTATGCATGAACAGCGAGAATCATTATCAGAAACTATGATATCTGATGGAGTCTGATGCTGAAAAAAACTACGCATCAGGCTTCCTTAATTAGAGGAAGGAGAAGGGATGGGCCATCCCAATCATTGAACAGTCCTTAATTGATCTGGTTATTAGTGTTTGTTTATAGTTAAGGCTATAAAACAAGAGCTGTCCTTATTGTCGTACCACAATGAGGCACGCCTATGAGAGAGATCTGTCCATGCCTTACAAAGATTGCATTCTCATTCAAAGATACGATTAAGGTTCTATGACCAAACAAGGAACAATATCGAAGCAGTCCAATCATTACATTAATTATAAAATTGAATCAAACAAAGGAAGAAGAATAACCACAACGAAGGAAGCAAACCAAACAGTGAAGATTTCTTAATTAGTGTTCTTGGTAGTAGTAGATAAGCAGTACTCGGAGGATAAGATGGAGCCGTGTGAGGCTCCGGTTGGTTCCTTCAGGAGGAAGTCGCAATGCACCACGGCTCCCAAATGAACAATGGCCGCCGGAGCTGGCTGCACCGCCTCATGTCGTGCAGCAACCCTTCGCGGTTCCGCCGCTTGGCGGTGAAGAGCAACTTGGTGTCCGGCGCCGGAGTGTGGTCCTCGTGGAGGGGCGGCAGCCATAGCCCTCCGTAGCTGCCGAGAGTGGACGCCGCGGCCACCGCTGCCGCTGCGGAGGTGGTTGGCGGCGACGCCCGCCTGGGTGGGGGAGTCGATGGAACAGTGTGTTTGGGTTTGCTTTCGTTGCAGCTCGCGTTGTCAACCTTCTCCGGAGTTCCGACGCGGTCGGTGGAGTCACTCTGCGGCATGCCGCCGACGAACTTGTTGATGACGAGAGAAGAGCGATGAACTTTCATGGCGCCGGTCTGTTGCTGGGGCTGTGTGCTCACCTTCACTTCCACCATGGTTCCTCTGTCCACCACTTCGACTTCCTCTTCCTCCTCCTCTTCTTCATAGCAATTCTTCTCCTTCCTCCTCCTCCTCTTCTTCTTCTTCTTCATAGCATTTATCTTCATCTAACTGTCTTTCTTCTTCCTCTGTAATTTGTCTTTCCTTGACATCATGTTCTTCTTCTAATTGCGTGATATCTTCCTGTTCTCGAGGCAGAGTGCTTCCGGTGGTAGCCTCGGAAGCATCACCGAACTCATCGTAACTAGGCTCGTCTCCATAGGTAGCTTCGATGAAGGAGAGGAGGAGGCGGCCATCCACGCGCTGGGCGTGAAGGTAGTTCTGAGAAGGAACAGAGACGGCCTCGACGACGAGGCGGCCGTCGCGGCGATGAGGCCGCATGTGGATGCACCGCCCATCGCGCCGAGAGATGGACGGGAGCGGCGGAGGGAACGACCTCACCGGCGACCGCATGCTGATGGAACAATGGTAGTTCACCGACGTCAGTTCCTTCCCTCGGGGACGCTCCGCCGCTGCAGCTGCAACAGCAACGGAAACATCCTCCACTTCCTCTTCATTCTCACCATCTCCAAGCTTGAGGTCGAGGTCGCTACCGTCCACGAAGGAAAAGAACTCGTCGGAGCCGGTCTCGGAGCCGAGACTCTCCGTGCAAATCTCGAGGCTCTTCTGGCTCAACGAGCTCGAGGACAGCCGCACCAGAGGATGAACATAAGGAGCCGACGCCGGAGCTGCCTCCTCCTTCTGACACTGGATGGCGCTCCGCACATCCATTTTCCCGGGCTGCTCCTCGTCGCTCCCTAGAGGATCAGGGCGGTCGTCGCCGCTGATATATCGCTCAGCCGGCGTCTGCCAGCCCAGCCTGTCGAAGAATGAGGCAGCAGCAGGAGCAGGGGATCTCTGCATGACAGCCAACGACATCTTCGAACTGTAATTTTGATTTCACTGCAACACAAAAGCAGAGAGCGCAATTAGGGAAGTCCCACTCCCACAGGTAACAACATTAGCAGCAACCTGGCCATGGGAATTACCTCAAACAGGGATGATGACACACACACGAAGTCCGAGGAGGAGGGAGGAGGTCAGGATTGTGCTTGGGTTGGAAGAGGCAAAGGCTGTCAAGAAGCGAGGGAGGAGGGGGCGTATTTGTAGCTGCAGATAAAGTGATGCTCACTCTGGGCCCTCCATCCCTCAGCAAACGCACACCTTCCTTCTCCCACAAATTAATTTTCCACCAAAAATAGTTCCTCCGCAGTGTAGTGTAGTGTTCTTTCTTAAATGAGTGTGTCATTCTCCATCAAGTGGAATATCTTAGCTGTTCCGAGAGACGACTGATATATAATAATATTATTATTCTGCATTGCATTGCATTGTTTTTCTTCAAAGAATTACTGGAAAGGCAGGATGCTGACTGGTGAAGCCTGCAGGGACCTCAAACTTATATTCCCAGTTTCTGCTCCTTATAAATCAATCGACCGGTTGTTAATTATTCTTGCTAGCTAAATTAATATTTATATATCTTTTATCCGAGCTCCAGCAGCGGACGCATCGAGCGAGCGAGCGAGCGAAGGGATGCCGCGACGAGAGTGGTACAATCGGACAGCGAGCTAGCCATACAGGAAGGAATATATATGGTTTTCAAAAGGCTTCGATTCCCCGTCTTTCTCAGTACTGACTCCCTCAGAGAACAGCGAGAGCCACGTTAGTGATGACATTCCGTCGCCATTTGCCTCCGTGGTACAATTTCCGCTTCTTTAATTGCCCGGGCATCGTCCCGTTTTCGGATGGGAGCGAAAAGATGAAGTTGCAAACGAATCGAGTCTGTTTGAGAATTTTTGCTCGAACCAGATTTGATTCGTAATTAAAATTATGGAATTCAAATTGAATTCGAATATGTTCCATAATTTTTTAAAATTGAATTCAAATATATAATATTTTATTTGATTTTCTAGAAGTCACTTGCGAATAGAATTTAAATTGAATTTTAATTATTTTAATATTTTTAAATTTCCAAATAAATTCAAATATTATATATATATATTTCAAACTCAACTCAAATATTAATATTTACGTACTATTCAATCCAACTATTAAGTACTATAACTGTTTAATTATAATACGTAACTATTCAAATAATTAAGATTTCATAATTATTATAATATTATTAAAAATAAAAATTGAAATAGAATAAAATATTATTTTAATAATGAATTAAAAAAAAAGTCATTCTCTTAACAATTTTAGTAAAAAAAAGGTCAGCAAATGGTCCTTGCGATATCAAAGATATTTAAAGCATGTGTAGAAATTTTGCGCCCGCATCAGGATTTTGCAGAAAGTGAAGTGGCAGACATTGGCATCGGTGAGATTGGACCATCCAATGGGTCCCTCAGTTAGATTGATGCAACCTGACATCATGGTACCTCACAATCCAAGAACATGAACAAAAACACAATGTAAAATCAAGATTCAGATTAAAACCATATATTCAATACTGTGGATAAAATTAGTGTGTCTGTAATAAATTAAATTTTAATTGCTATTATTCAATAATTAACAATTTTATTTTGACAATAAATAGGGATAAAATTAATTCTATCAAGATTAGTATATTTTCAAAATTAAGTTATTAAAATTAATGCATCTACAAATATTATCAAGTATTTAAAATTAAATTATTTATTTTTAGAGTTGAATGGAAAAAAATGGTCCAAAATCTTTGTTAAAATTTTTATTTGCCTTAACTGAGGATTAAGTATCTGTCAGCCAGCGTGTTGATTACTTGTCTTCTAACTGTGTTTGATTGTCGTGGATAATGACAATTATAAATACGCGTTTCACTCATCCTATACTAGCAATTAGTAGTGGTATCTAAATTCCAGGCAGATATATACATGTGATAAGAATGCCTGATAGACGTGGCCACCCCAACACTTCAACTAGTACATGGAAGAAATAAGCCAATAATAATGTGTTGTCTATGACCTAAATTGTGCAAAGATACATGATTGTGAGCTAATTCATGAGGTTTAAGACCCATTTTCTGGTAGGAATTTCGTGTACAATATGCGACAAAAAGAATAAGGTAATCAAATTTTAAAGAGAAAAAAAAAATGAGAGTAACGTGTGTGGCCGGCCACATTGTCCATTTGGTTTGGGCATGTGGATCTTTAACAGCTTGAATGATGCTTCTTGCACCCAGATGATCACAAGCGCCAGAAGAAAAAAAGGAATGGTAGCATATTGTTCATATAACTACCATTAAATGTGCTCAATTGAAAACAAGTATTACAAAGCAGATGCATGATCGAACTGGACAAAAGCATCATCATTCACCCACTCGCCTAAAGGAATAGTTCCATTATTGGGTCATAGAAAGTTCATCAATTCATTCTAATTTTCTGGGTCTGGATGAGATCATCTCGACCACCCAAATGAACCCACTTTGGACTGCTAACACTAAGAATTAGCTCTATTGGGCACGAGACAAGCACTACTTCAACTAAGCCTTTGCCACCAAGTAATTGCACCATACATTGTCAATAAAGGTTTCTTCAAAATTTTGAGCCACAACATACCAATCTCCGACATGCAATCTGCATAGGATCCAATTCCACCACAGACAAGGACTTGGAGATCGAGGGCAGATCTCCTGCTTTCTTTTGACTTAGGACCACTAGGATGTGTGCCTTAAGGACGGTAAGAAAGGAGGCGCTTTCTGAAGGACAATGAAATAAAAGTAGGGCGGCTATTTGGAGGAATAGTTGGGTAGTGGCCCATGAAATGGACCAGTTCCTTATTGTGCTTATGGAGTCATGAAGCCATGTTGCTGTTGCTTACATGTTGTCATGCACTTGAGTTCATTATGATGGTACGGAGGATCAATAAGGGGTAATGCGTGGAGGGTGAACTGTCTGAATTGCAATTGCATGTAGGTCGACAGATTGAATTGAGTTAATTTGCATGACAGTAGATGATGACCAACCCATGGGAGTGGCACGCCACTCAGTGGTTGAAAGGAACGCATGTGATTGCATGAGCAGAGTACGGAATACAGCTTATTAACAGAATAAGGAAAATGAATATTTAGCAACTCTAATTCAGCTAGGTTGCATATTTTTCTTACGTGTGTGCTAACAATATACAAAATTTACAATACTTGTTTACTGAGAAACAACAAATCTACCACGATCAACCGCATCAAGCAGCATATCCAGAAGCCTATGATACTAAGGCTATCATTGCTTTCTCATGCATAGACAAGAATCAAAATTGTGACAGAATACCAGGATTAACCGCATTAGGCAGCATATCCAGAAACCTATGATACTCTAAGGCTATCATTGCTTTTTCATGCATAGACAAGAATCAAGAAGGAAATCCATGATGAACAGGAAGTAATGCAAAGGTAATGAAGGTCTTATTGATGGAGCAAAAAGTATCCACAGTGACATCCAGTCAAAAATTAAAGTATTAAACCAAATATAAAAGGGACATCACATTACCAGTCATCCAGTGAGAAAAGAGGATGCCATAGACGATTCCCAAGTTAGATTCCCACCAGATAAGGCCCCGAATGGACTAAAATATTCTCACTTGAAGTCCCCTCGATGACAGCACTGCTGCTGCATGGGGTCCATCGCTGAGGACAGGGGTGTACAACCCCCGGTAGCCATTGCTAACACCATCTGCATGATAAGAATCATCATCAACGCCATTCATGGGGAGTCAATCGTATCAGAACCCTATAAGTTAAGAGTGAGTAACAATGTTGGAACTAAGAAGAATTGTTGAACCCAAGAATAGTCAACCGACGCTTGAATTGGCATTGGGATGTAGAAGTGGCCACACAAGAAGCTGCCAGTGCTCTTGGCACATGCCAGATGTACGTCCTGAGACCCAACACAGTACCGATGGCAAGTCACTCTCGCTCTGTTATGAGTCACAATTTGGCTGCAGACCTCATACAACCAACCAGAAAATGGCTAAAATTGATCATAAATTACAATCCACATGAATGGACTTCCCTCGCATATGACATTGCTGATAGATCTTATCCAGCAGTTTGCATTGCTGATAGATCTTATCCAGAGGTCATCCATGGCAACAAACAGAGGCCGTGCCCTTGACCTCCGCAATCAACTCTCCCAAGGCAACAGCAATACCAGCAACATCTGCCATGGTGTCCCAAGCTTGGGGAATTCAAGGTGAGGGTATTTTTATTTGTTCAACGGAGAAGCTATGTTTGGGGAAAATAAACTTGGAATTCTACTAGGGCTCTCTTGGTGCAATTTCTCTTAAAAAAAAAATCTCTGTAGTAAAACTGCCAAAGTTTGGCAGCAAAACTTAAATAGCTGTTAAAACCAAGATTCCTATAAATTGGCAGAGTCAATTCGTAAGATGGAAAGCATCATGTGAAAGTTCCCAATATCTGAAAAGATGACTTTTACGTGATTTAGATAAGAATATCTCCACAGAATCCATGCAGATTTAAGCACGTTTTAAAAATTTATAAAAACAAAATGCCTAATAGCATGAGACTTGTCTAATTATAGAGAACATAAATTACTAAAAAATCAAGAACCATACCCTAAAATATCTGTACGGCAATACTAGCGAGGATCATTCAAATTTTTTAGAGATAGAATGCACCTGCCTCCATCTGTAGATTTACTATCAAATAAGATAGTATTTTTCCAAATAAAATTTGTTAGAATCAACCGTCCGAACAACAAATATTAATCAATTGGAGACTGTCTGAATCTTTTGTGGTAAACTTCACTGTAACACAATTATATACACGAGTTTCGAAGAAAACAAAAAAGTGCGAGGCAAAAAAAAAGGTCAATGAATGAATAGACATAGAAGACTTAAATTCAGATAACATTTCTATTACTTGTCAATAGAATAAAGATATATAAAAAAAATTAACAATGCGTTTTTGAGCAGATTATGATGATCAAAGTCACTCTCTATAATCAATGAAAGTATCTTAAGCAATGGAAGGAATTCAGACAAATTCATGTCAGAGAGAAATCATGCAATGTTCTTTACATGCATACGACATCAAACTTCAAAAAATAACCATGTCCATCACAGGTTATCCCAATCAACTCTCACATTGTGTTCAGTCTCGACTCTCGAGAAAGCATCTCACTAGTACATTATACACAGATATCTTATATACAAGCATATATTTCTATTCTCATCCCCTCTCTACGCCTGAACCAGATGCCTCACAAATCTTTTCTTAATACCTGTAATTAATCATAATGGCATTGCACTCCATCTACATCAATTAATTCTGGAACTTCACTGAGAAATATACACAGAAAAAAGATTGATTTCACCAACCATCTCACATTTATAGGAAAGGGCATCAGCTACCCACGAGTTATTTCCGTGGAATACACCACTCAGTAGAAATTATTTTTCTGGCATTCAATTTCAGAGAATAAAAACAATACCTTCCATGGCACCTGACACTTAATACTAGTAGTTCAACCCTGCAATCTGAATACACCTGTACCTTATGAGACCATCAGACCACCTATTGAATCTCTTCCTAAGCTTTTCCTGTTATGGGCGCAGTTCCTGCCATAAGACAGTTCCCTCCAGTGCAGTGACTTCACTGATGCCCATGATTAGCTAACAATTCAAATTTAGAAGAATACAGCGATGGGCAGCAATTCCTGCTTTCAGAGATGCTGCACCTATAGGGGGGAATTCACCATGGTCCATGTGAACCAAAATGTATGGAGTTATTGGGTATCTGGTTGGACATTAAAATTAGCAGACAAGGGCAGTTAAGGAAATCCATTTCAAATTTTGCAAGCTCTTTCAATTTACACACATATCTTCAATAATTTGAGAAAATGCCCAAAAAAGGATCTTACATTTCTGCTCTATTCCTCAAAGTATTCTCTCCCACCACAAAGAAATCTCAAACATTGTGCATATCCATGTTGTTTATTTTCCCAACCCCTTACCGTACATGCACTAAATAATCCATTACATTGGGCAGCTTAAGCACATCAAATATATAGATGGTTATTTGATTCCTCCTATTCCCAGGAAATTTAATCCATTACATGTGCCACTAAAGAACATAAGAATGACAAGAAAATCGAGGATTTCCATCAATGATTCTATAAAACCTGTTGGTCACACACTTTTAAGTTGACTTCAACATTAGTTTCCATTGTTTGAAACCATTAACATAATCATATCTTTCAAGCTAGTTAATGTTCAAGTAGAAAATATAGTCCCGTATAGCTGAAAAGGCTTGACTGTACCTCATGCATCTAATATAAAAGCCATATTGATGCCACGTATAATGCCTGATTTTGGTTAAGGAAACATCTCTATAAGACAATTCACAAAGCACAGCATTCATCCGTAGCCAGCACACTTCTAATAGGCTAGGAACATCTATAAAATCAATGTCCACATAAGTCCTTCCTAAAAAAGCCATTGTTATCCAATCTTTCTTTACAACCAAGTCCCAGATGTATCTCACAAGGTATTTGTGCAAATACATATGATCCAGATAGTTGCAGAAACTACCAAAATAAAACAGTCAACAAACGTACTGTAGGTATACAAGGGGAAAAAAAGGCACCTTTCTTTTCTAGTTCTTGGACTATGATGCACTTAGAGCTTGTAACAGAAACAATAATATAGATGATCTTGTATGAATGTGTTGCTTTCTCCATTTAATTCCCATCTATATTTGCTATGAAATTTTGGCGTAACTAACATTAGATTTGTAGGCAAAACCTAATAGTAGCTACTAAGTGTAGCTCTAATAAATTATAAAAGAAAGGAAAATACGATGAGATGACATGAACATTCTTAAAGATGGGGTAGAGCTCAGTGAAAAATTAAGATTCATATAATTAACCCTAGACACTTTGGGCACACCACTATATGTTGAGATGATGTTGGATTTAATAATAAGAAGTAAAATAAAAGAAATATGTTGTATATCAATTTAGTCATTCTTCTTGTATCTCATTTTACAATTAGATAGAAGCCATACATTGATCTTTAATGGAACCTTCGCCAGGATAACTCCGCCATCTTCATCATATCCACCTGAGTGATCTTAGTGAGAAGGGCAGGGAGGCGAGAGGAACAGTCCAGTCTGAGAGTTGTAGAAGGTCAGCTAGGTGTTATCATGAGGGCCAACCTGGATGCGGCCTTTGCATTTCGGACTTCGCTGGACTAATCCTAGAAGTAGATAGCTTTCCTCCCTAGTTTGCCTATCGGATAAATCTGAAGCGTGACTTATCACACTCAGAAGCTGACCTCCAAGATATTCATTCCATTTGGAATTCGAACCCTGATCGATTTATTGTTCCTTTTAATACTTTACCATTGCACCACGCCCATGGAGACAGAATCTGAGGATGCGGTTGTCATAGATAATCGACTGTGAGAGGCCAAAATCTAATTGACGAACAAGATGCGAATACGAGATAACAAGATAATTTTATTTTATTTTATTCCTCTCCTTCTCATTTTCTTTTCCTCATTCCCTTTCTTTCCCTCCTACTTCAGTCCTCCAAGGTACACAGACCTAAAGTTGAAGGAAGGATTTTCAAATCATCTACATCTTCCCCCGCAGACCGTTGATCAAATTCTTCCAGGGCTACACCTGATCATCTACAACTTCCCCGGTCAACCCAGTACGAATAGACAAACTAAAGCTCACCTACACCACTAACCTCGTCGATTAGCTCACTCAAGCCAAGCACGAAGACTCGGAATAGATTAAACTCTACCATATCATTCTCATCAGCCTACCAAAATCCACTCGCTATCAAATCGTCTAGCCGACAGGCAATCACCCATCTAACCCGTACACCAAAAGTCGTTACGGTTCCATTTTCACCATCTGTTAGCTAACTGGCGTCAAATCCATCACCAATGTACGAAATGATTCAAAAGAAGAGATCAGAACCTACCTCAAACGCAATCGATCTCCAATCGACATCCGCGCCTTTCGATCGCTACTGACGCCGTGCGATTTCGAACTTTGTTCTCCTTCTCCACCATTCTCCCTCAACAATGCAGGCCCTCGGAGAAAACCTGAAGCAGAAACATCAATGGAGTCGCAAACTCGCCGAGCCACATCCCTTTGCAGCCGCGGAAGATGACGAACATCGACCCGAGCCGTCGCATTCATCGCCCAGATCGTCAATACCCGCTCCTTCCGCGCATCTCAGATCCAAAACTGCCCTCAGCCACCGCCCGACCATTCTTGATCTTCCTGTTAGCGCTCGCCCTAGCCCCGCGCCGTACAGGCTTCCGACCGACACTGATGGCCTTTGTCCGGCTTATATAGCGACACCCGGCCCACTAAAAGAGCAGCCCAGAAACGATCAATCCGTAAGCCCACTAAGCCCAAATTGCAAGTACGCCAAGGTTCTATAATTTTATCCATCAATCATCATCTTGATTGAATCCAAAATTTCAGTTTATTCGATCGATACCATTCTTTAATCCTCTCCCACCTTCAATCATTTTGATGCATCTTCATCGAATCTAAATTAATCATTTAATATCTCAATCTACCCAACCAATGACGATACATAGCATATACGTAATTGATGTTCCAACCATTATTTATCTCCAATAATGATACATATAATCCATGGAGTCCCCCTCCTACTTCCTACCAAATGGCCTTAATCATTCACCTAATGACGGACGATATAACTTATAACGGCCATTTTCACTCGTTCCCCGAAAGACGGTGAATAAAACAGCAATTAAAACGGTGGGAGTTGATTATCTCGGGAATAATGTAGCGGCGCCACGGCGAGCTGTTTAATTCGGAGGGGCAGTTTGGTAATATGGCACGCAAAGAGTCTGTAATTTGCTGTGTTTAATTCGTCCTTTGGATTCCTCGTCAGTTCGTGGAGTACGTTGGATCATTCACAGCGTGGCGCTCGGAATTATCGAAGAAATAGAAGGGCAATTTCGTCATTCCAGGCGTCGACGGGAGACGGCTCAGTATTATTGCGAGCATGGTCTCTTCCCTCTGTCTCTCTCTCTTCGCCAGTTCGAAGAGCCTCCGCTTGCCTTCCCTTCCTTCTCCTCTTTGATCTCCTCTGTTCTCCACTCCTTTGTTGGAGTTCCTGTTTAGGGATTTCTCCTTGGGTTTCTTAATTGTCGCGGATTTGATTTCTCTAGTAGTTTGTCGTCGGTCGGCGTCGGTCGGAGGAGGGAGGGAAGAGGGGAGTAGGTCGTCGCGGATTTGTAGAGGAATGCTGGGATCGGCTGTGGGAGGCTAGGCCTTTCTATCGGAGAATGCGGAGGCATGGACGTGGCGGAGACGCCAACGGAGGGGCGGACGCGACGGTTGCGGAGGGAGATAGGCCGGTGGGGGTAGCTGTCCCTTCTGTGGCAGCGACTGAGGCGTTCCACCAGTATAGGAGTAGATCTCAGAGCGGTGGGGGCAGGAGAGTCGCTCCTGCCGTCGGTCCGCCCGACGAGGAGGCGGCAGCCGTGGTGGTGGAGAAGGTTCTGGCGAATGGGGGCATGTACACTGGGTCTTTCGTCGGGAACGGCTCCCGCGGACAGGGGAAGTATTTGTGGGCGGACGGTTGTATGTATGATGGTGAATGGCGGCGGGGGAAGGCCGTTGGGAAGGGCAAGTTCTCGTTGCACTCCGGCGCGACGTTTGAGGGTGACTTCCGCTCCGGGCGAATGGAGGGGTTTGGGACGTTCACAGGTTCAGAGGGCGACATTTACCGCGGTCTCTGGGTCTCCGACCGAAAGCACGGGTACGGATGTAAATGGTACGCTAATGGCGACTTCTATGAAGGCGGATGGAGTCGCAACCTCCAGGAGGGCCGAGGCAGGTACGTGTGGCGAACTGGGAACGAGTACATCGGAGAATGGCGGAACGGCGTCATCTCCGGCCGTGGGGTGTTTATCTGGGCGAACGACAACCGCTATGATGGTCTTTGGGAAAACGGCGTGCCTAAAGGAAGCGGTATTTTCACGTGGCCCGACGGGAGCTGCTATGTCGGTAACTGGAGCAAAGGCGATCTCAAGAGCATCAATGGTACCTTTTACCCTGCTGTCTCCGGTGGCAAAAAGTTCGCCGGAAAAAGGAGCCCGTTCTCCCCCTTGGAGGAAACCTTCGTGCTGCCGTCACTGGTTCCCGGTTCAAGGAAGAGGCCATCGATGGATGAAGCGCTGCTAGGACGGAGGAGCTCCACCATGGAGAAAAACTTCCCAAGGATATGTATCTGGGAATCTGATGGTGAAGCAGGAGATATTACATGCGACATTGTTGACACAATCGATGCGGCCATGCTCTACAAGGATGGGCTTCCCTTCGTTCAGGGCGGCCGCACACTAGTTGGTTCCATGCCGCAGCGGCGCAGCTCATGTTTCTCGTCCACAAGAGAACCAAAGAAGCCCGGGCTGACTATATCTAAAGGCCATAAGAATTACAATTTGATGTTGAACCTTCAATTGGGCATCAGGTAGATGGCTTGATATCTTGCTAGTTGGTCTCTATTTTATGGCCTTAAGAATGGCATTAACTTTTGATGGTTCAATTTTCTTTTCTTTCAGTTATTCTGTTGGGAAGCCTGGTTCACTAAGAGAGCTCAAAACAGGGGATTTTGATCCCAGGGAGAAGTTTTGGACAAGGTTTCCTCCTGAAGGATCAAAGACAACTCCACCCCATCAGTCAGTTGAGTTCCGTTGGAAGGACTACTGTCCCATGGTTTTCAGGTGACATTCATTCTAAGCAATTGCAGAATGTATCTGTTGGATTTTTTTCCCCCTGCTAATTTAATTTGACTTTTGTCCTTTTGTTTTGTCTGAGTAATTTTTATTGGTTCTGTTTGCAGACACTTGAGGAAGTTGTTTAATGTAGATCCAGCAGATTATATGCTAGCTATATGTGGAAATGATGCATTGAGGGAATTGTCCTCACCAGGAAAGAGTGGGAGTGTCTTTTACCTTACCCAAGATGACTGCTTCATGATTAAGACAGTGAAAAAATCTGAAGTGAAGGTTAGATAAAAGATTTCCTTTTTGGTAGTTCATTTTTGTGTTTCCAAGTAATTTCTTATCTTCTATTTATATGAATTCATCACGGGAAAGGAATTCAACTTAAGTTAGAATGGTATGGAAGAAGTATTAGTCAATTTAATAGTTGCCTATTGAAATAAGGAAATTGTGTCTATTGCTATACTTATCATTCCCATTTGCAATTAATGAATGGGCACAATATACTCATAGATTGACCTGTGAGTTTTGGCTATATTTATGAGTAATGCATATTTATATATGGTAATTTTGGTTGTTAAGCTCTGGTTTCTCGCTTTCAGTCAACATGAGTGATAAATTGTAATGTAATTAGTGGTGGATATGCAAGCAAAATCCAGTTGATTAGGTAAGGTGTAATTATATGTTTATTAATGATTGGGAAATTATTAGTTTTTTTTGTTAATACAGTCACTTCTGTGGGAAATATTTCACAATATATTCTTATCCTGCTGTTGGCATAATATTCTCTAACACTGTTATTCAGGTACTTCTTAGGATGTTACCAAGTTACTACAAACAAGTTTCTACGTACAAAAACTCATTGATCACAAAGTTCTGTGGTGTGCATTGTGTGAAGCCAATTGGTGCACCAAAGGCAAGTGATTTGGCTTAAGTTCTGCACTATTACGTAATCTTTCTGCATTCTTTTGCTGTTTAATTGTTATGGAAGGATAATATCAGCTTACCAATTTGCTTACCCCTGCCTGGATAATAGACACGATTTGTGGTCATGGGCAATTTGTTCTGCTCAAAATATCATATCCATAGAAGATTTGACCTGAAAGGTTCATCCTATGGTCGAACAACTTATAAGGCAGAGGAAGAGATTGATGAGGTGATGACCCTGAAGGATCTTGACCTTAATTATGCATTTCGACTGCATAGGTTATGGTACCTAGAGCTTCTAGAGTAAGTAAACTTTCTTAATCTAGCAAGTTTACATTTGCTTTTTGACATATTCCCACCTTCTATCATTTAATGAGGTCTGTTTATCTTTCAGACAAATCAAGTGGGATTGTGAATTCTTGGAAGCAGAGGGTATAATGGATTATAGTCTTCTATTAGGAATTCACTTCTGTGATGACATTTCACCATCCTGGATTGGCCTATCACCATGCTCTCCTTCTCCAAGTAAGGGATTTCCCTCAAAATTTGATATATCTATCAAGCAGTTTATAGAGCACGCAGCTCAGTCTAAAATAATATTCTTTCTCAGAGGCTTATCGCAAGAGTGACTCTTTTCAAGATCGATTTCAAGATCGAGTGGCTTGGTCGGACATGCAATTCTCAAAGTCTAGCCATCAGAATATGGATACGACAAGGGATGACTGGTATTTCTAATCAGTCAACATATAAGATCAATTAAAATATATTCTGTACTATTTGAACTGTTATTATGTGTTTACTATCAAGCGTAAGCAGTTCTCCTTACCTAAGATATTGATTCCTTATATTGAAATTTTGTAGAAAATAGGTTTCATATACCTTCTTTTGAAGTATATGTTTGAGAAGTTTGACCTTGAGGAATATGTTTGAAATAACATATAGAATTCATTATTTGTCTAGGTTTGCTCATGACAAGTTTCAACTAGGTGCTTTGTCTTGAAGAAGATGGTCGTGTCCATTCTTTTCTATGATTATTCTAGTTCTCCCAACTAATCATTCTGGGTGCAAAAAAAAAAAAAAAAAAAAAAAGAGTTCCCGATGTACTGCAGCTTCCATGAAAAGAATATTTGTTTAGAATTGGTTATTCTTTGATCTTCTTCATAAAGCAATACCACACATCAATTTTAGTTGCATTACATTTTAATTATTGTGTCGATCTGCTGCTACCCATTTTGCTAACAGAGCATGAGTATTGCATTGTTTGGGCCCTTGACTTTTCATTTCTAGTGTCAAGATGATTCATGATGTCTTGGTATGTTTCAGTTCAATGATGTTTGCAGTCTTTTTCTTTCTGTTTTTGGAATCATGGAGGGTAGCTCTCGCCCTCAAAAATATGTATTAAATGACACAAGCGTGCATAAGTCAGTCTAGATCTTATATATGCATTCTAATTCGTACTAAATTTCAACATCTGAAAAATTTTGTGCTAACAGCTGACGTGCCTATTTATTTTCTTCACGTTAGGAAATCTTTACTTCAGCTGGGCATTAACATGCCCGCAAGAGCAGAGCGCACAACAAAAGGTGTGCCCATGTCAATCCACAACGGCAAGATCCATAATGTAATCCTCTACTTTGGCATCATAGATATCCTCCAAGACTATGATATCTCTAAGAAGTTGGAGCATGCCTACAAATCCATGCAAGTGGATCCCAATTCCATCTCAGCAGTGGATCCAAAGCTCTACTCTAGGAGATTCCAAGATTTCATCAGGAGAATTTTCATAGAAGATGATTGATTTGAAAATAACATGATCATATGAGGAAAAACTCTGTGGAAGCTGAACATCTCTGCAATTTTTACAAAAGTTAACACAAGTTGAGTATGACACCTGAATTTGAAGCAAAATGCTATCAGCTGACTTGTGAGAGGTAAAAAAAAGTTCTTTGCAACATAGAAGACTGATGATGAATAAAATTTAGAGCTTCTTATTTTCCATGAAAGTGGGCATTTGAAGCTTTATTTTACACTCAGCTACTACAAATCAAAATAGAGTTTGACAGACTGCCTATCAGATACATTACTTTCAAGAACTTTGACTTACCTATGACTCAATGTCGAAGCCAAACATTACGTCCATGCAGATCTGACTAGCTTGAATTTGAGTGATTTGTTTTAAGATGGAGGTCAGTCTGTCATATCTATTTAAGACTGAATTGTGAAAGGTCAGCATGGGGGGAGTTCAGTACAGCTTCATCTGGGGTGAAGGATGCTGGATCTATTTACTTTTTTTCCCCTACTTTACTTGATAGTAGCCAGGGAGCACAATTTTTGCTTACTGAAAAAATGAACAAAAAAAAGAAGGAAATATATCATGCTCTTGAGAGTTGTGAAATGTATCAAATAAGGCATGTACAGGATGATCATGAACATATTTATAGATTAAACTTAAATTCCCATTCTCACTTGTATGCTGCTTTCCTGTTATCGTTTGTTGTTTGTTTGTTTGTTTCATATTTATTCCTACAAGCTTTTCCAGGCAAAGCAGAGAAGCTGGCAGAGACTCTCACCCTCTACTCTACGCCCCCTGAGAAAAGAAAACTAGAAGCTGAGGCACTGAGCCAAAGTGAGTGAGATCTCTCTTTCTTGTTATGTGCCATTCTTCCCTCCCTTTGCACCTCTCAATCTCTCTTTCTTTTTTAAATTCGATTTATTTTTTGACCAGTCTTATCCAACGCTGCAGCTTCGACGTTGCTTGCAGAGGTGAAGAAGGATGCAGACTGACTTATAAATAAATTTTTAATTATTATACAACCTCAATTATATATAATAGTTATAAAGATAATATATTGTTAATATTAGTTATATTTCAAATATTAATTTTTAATATATGTTGAAAAATTGAATATGAGTTTAAAATAATCAAAAAAATTCAAAATATAATTTTTAAATATTTTAAATAAATGTTTACAAATTAAAATTTTATAAATACATTCAAAAAAATAATTTAAGACTTTCAAATATTTTATAATTGTTTTGAGTCTTTCATATAATTTTACAATTAATTTTAAATTTTAAAAATTATTTTTTAAAAATAATTTTTATAAAAATTTAATAAAAAATTGAAGAACATTCTCTTCCTTATAAAAAAATGTCTAAAATTAATAAAAATAAAACATTATATATAAAATATAATATAATATAATATAATATAGCAATAAATGATATTTCTTGTATATATAATATATATATATATATGCAAACGAATAATTAATAAAATAATATATAAATATATCATCAACACATAAGAAATAAATTCTCTTCCTTATAAAAAAATGTTTAAAATTAATAAAAATAAAATAAAATATTAATATAATATTATGTAAATAAATGATATTTCTTATATACATAATATATATGCAAACGAATAATTTCTTCTAATAAAATAATATATAAATATATCATAAATTAACACATAAGAAATAAATTCTCTTCCTTATAAAAAATGTTTGAATTTAATACAAATAAAAAATTATATATAAAATAAAATAAAATATTAATATAATATTATATCAATAAATGATATTTCTTATATATATAATATATATGCAAACGAATAATTTCTTGTAATAAAATAATATATAAATATATCATCAACACATAAGAAATAAATTATCTTCCTTATAAAAAATTATTTTTAAAATTAATAAATATAAATAAATGTACAATTGACAGCTTATACACAATTGTAGCATGTATGTATATAGCTTTAAACTATTTTTTATGAGAAACTTTAATAATTTCTTTAATATTTTGTATTTCCTTATTTAGAACAAAAAAAATGGTATAAATAGTCTTGTAATTCCACTAGCAATTGCAAAAAAGCAACACGTAAATAAGCAAGAGATGGCTACTAAATGCTTGGCGATGATGCTTTTGGTTCTTGCTAGCCTTTTCACTTTAAACCAATGTAAGTATATATATATATTTTTTATGCATGTTTAAATAATTAAGTGCTGCATTCTGATCTTATGCATTATTACTTGTTTTGCATATAAATATATGTAGCTCGCGATATCGCAACAATGGATGCGAAGATAGAAGAAGTCTATTGTATAAATGCGACATGCCCAGGTCGTCCTTATTGCTTTTGCTGCTCAGCCGGCACAGCCAAGTGTTGGGACACACTCAAGTTGTGTGTTGAAAATTGTCCTTTATGCGATCCTTGTCCTCAGTCTTTACATTAGTGTGCATACATGCATGCACAAATACAAATAAATCACATTAATTTGTGATACCATTTTATTCAAATTTTACTGTCAAATAAAACTATGATTTTGATTTCAATTCAATGTTCCAAGTAGAAATATTAATGCTATATATATATATATATATATATATATGGTGGGTGAAAGTGCAGCGGATTTAAATAGATAAATTCAGCAAGAAAATTTGTATAAATGGCACTTTTGATTAAAAATTAAAATAAAACATCCCTCTAGTAATTGAGAAAAAAAAAGAAATACCATTTTAATCTTTGTCCAATAATGAATTCTCATTGCAGCGACAAGAGCACAGAAAATGGCTTCTTTAGGGGAAAGAGTACCTTTGACAATTATCAGGGCAACATGATAAAAAAAAAAAGTAGTCCTGCATTGTGAGTTAAAAACTGAGAACACAAGTTAGTTAATTGGACCAATAAGTAAACAGCAGTATAACCTACATTCTCATTTGTCTATACTTTACACTGAATTTAGTTGCTAAAAAATGGCAATAAAACCATAAGAACCAGGAAAGCAAAGAACAAAAAGTAATAAATATAGACGGAAAATAAATCAAAGAAATCGGTTCGTTTTAAAAACTTATAATTAGTCATCAATTTGATCAATGGGGACTTGACCGAAGATATCAGAGCATCCATCCCATTTGCCCTCTTCTCTGGCTTCCCAGTAACCACCTACGTATTTATATGTGCCACTTTCTTTATCTTTTGCAAACCACCTAGGTTTCCATCCTCTTTCCTGCATCTTTCTTGCCTGCATTGACAAAGTCACCAATAAGCCACCAGAAGAATCCAAACACAAGATAAATATAAATGGATGTCAATTTTATAGTTGAATTGGCAGTGCTAAAACAAGTACAATTCCAGTTCAGCTGAACCTCTTAGGGGTATATATTTTCAAGACAATTGGGTGGGTAGCCTTTACTTTGTCTAGGAGTTTGCTTAAGAATTGTTGGGTAGGTTCACTAAAAAAATGCTTAAGGCGTGAATCATAACATTAACATAACATTAACCAATTATGAAAATGTTTTTTTTTTTTTTTTTGAGTTTACAAAACGAGTATATAGAGAGAAAGTAGCAAGTCAAACTCTTTCATGGGCAACAAATCAAAGGTCTGAAAATAGAAACTTTGTCTGTAGCAGCAACTCAGTACTTATAGCAAGGCGTTTCGGATAAAAAGAGAGAATATTTCATGCTTAACCTGTCGTTGACATTTTTCAAGTCTCAATTTCTCAGCATTTGCCATTTCATACTGCCCATTCTCCAAGCACCTCTGATCAGGCCTTAGCCTCGAATCAGTAGGTGGCAATTTTTCCTGCTCAACAGTTCAGGCAAACAAAAGAGGGAATACACAAACCATCATATGCCTCATTTAAGGAACACCTATGGATGTGAAAAATGGTCATATGTTTCTTACCTTTAACCCAGGGGTGAGTTCATTGAGCGTTATTGCAAACTGTGTGAGATTGTATCTGGTAGGGCAATTAGGAGGTCTGCTACGTTTCCACAGCAAGTGTGCTTCAGACAATGGATCACATCCTCTACCTTTCCCAGAGCAGTCTCCATTGATATAGTGCATACTCTCGTCCCATTTACCAAATAGCGTAGCAACAGTTCTTCCATTACGATCCTGAACTATGCCTTGCACCTATAATAGTTATGTACATCAACTTACATTTCTGACAAGGAAAACAAATTATTCTTCATACTTTTACTATTTCATTCCAATAATAGAGGCATAGGGTATGAAATAAATTTGAAAATTTTGGCAACAGAGTTAATCAGAGAGCTCAAACATTCCTATGCTGCTTGGTAAATTGACATTGGTGCACTGTAACCATTCAAATCTATGGTCAAAAGCAGCTTTGGGCCAATGCTTAAATCCTAGTACGGAATATTGGTATAATACACATTCAATATATGGTCAAAGCCAACATTGGTTGGTGTTCAAATCCTTGCACGAGAGGACTTCAAGGCTTAAATCAAGATCATGATGTGATAGTGTGTAGCAAAATTAGAGAATCATCAATAGAACTTGAATGAATTGAAAATATACATGAAAGAAAAAAACACTTGATAAAGATAAGTGAGATGAAATACTCTTCAGAAAGAGGAAAACTTGTGCAGGAAATGTATTATCTCCACCAAAATAAGGATTAGGAGAATGCTCATCACCTGATGAGGATTTCGATCTATTATTGACTGTTCCTTAAACTTTAGCTTGCATGAATATTCACGATTTCCTTGTATCCGCATGGTCCCATAATGATCACAGTAAAGTTTTCCTAATATAAGGTTGTAAATGGAAGTTGCCACCTGAAATCAAATAGTTTTCAATATTCGAGATGAATCAAAAAAAAAACTTCAAATATCTCATGCAAAGGCACGGACCTTGTTCCATTGAAAGACTTCTCCATCATCAAATTCAAGGGTTAAAACACCAACAGGATCCAGTTGAATTGAGCGGCCCCAGAACTTACTTTTTAAATTGCTATCGCCCCAGAATTTCCATCCTTTACCTTCACAATGACAAGCAACAACCATGGGATGGTGACTGACCTGTAAAATTTTTACCAAGAATGATGGTACGTTTCTGACATTCTCACTCAAAATATTGATTGGCAATACCAAGATGTAAAAGAAATTATCTTTAAGAACGTGATACAATATCAAAGTTTTCATGATCCCCCACAAAAGGAATCACTAGGACAGAAAGAAGAAGAGTTTTTGCTGACAAGATCATAATGTTAAAAGTAATCCATCAAAGCTCAATACATGCTGGTAACCAGACCATGATCCATATACTTTCTTCTGGATATTCAGGAATGTTACAGGACAAAACCATCCTTACAAAAAGTATATTCAATCCATAAAAGTCATTCAAATGATCAACTATGAGAAGTAATATATTACCGTTGGACTATGCAAATTCTAGCCTCAACCTGTATTTATCATTTCCTGACAAATTAATCCTTGAGCAACTCTTTTACTCCATAAGTCTGAATGTTGCAAGTAATTCAGACAAAAGATGAACATAAAAGTAGCTTACACATAACTAGGAGGCAAATTCAATCATCTTCTTTGAAAACATTCTAACAGGTTGTACAGTCATAAACATCGCATCTACTATCACCAGGAAAATTATTTTTCACATCATCTTTTTACTTTGGCACTTTTACCCAACCTAATAGATTTACATTAGATTTAAAATTTACCTTATCTTCCCCTTTCTGAAATTATATATTGACATTTTTTTACATATTAGTTGTATATATATCCTAATCAACCGCTATTGAGGTTCTTTTTGTGTCAACTCACTGTACAATCCCTTGATGATAATAGGTTGCAAATTACATTTGTAGCTTGGGTGAGATAATTCTTTCAAAATGATTGACAATGATTTTAATAAGATGACAACAATTATGTAAAACCTATGGATAGTCACATTTGTTGTTTGTTGAGAAAACCAAATCATTTATGCCATGATTGTTCCTTGATAACATGAAATGAGCTCTAAATTGCATGATAGTTCTTTCAGAACCTCATAATAGGTGTCTCTTACAATGGATTGCTCTTGGCCAGATATTATTTTAGGAAACACCAAATAGAGACAATAATTAGCATCTCACTTCCATTGCAAAGTTATCGCTCACTCTGTTAAAGATCACACCATATATAACATAAGAGAAAATGAAGACGAGTAAATATGATATAATTGTTCTCAGATACAAGCAAAAGTATCTTTGTACCTGCTCAAAACAGGGATGTACGTACAATAGTCACCTATGATATAAGTGATTCTGCAATCATAAATGATCAACCTTAGGATTGTAAATATTGAACTTACCTTCTCTGAGAAGAACCTAAGGCCTTTGTCTGGATAGTCAGCCTCATATGTCTCCCCCAACAGTGGATTAAATGGCTTGCAGGATCTGCCATCAGTTGAAGCATATGCAGAAACAGCAAAAGCAGCAACATTAAGCATCCTCATTAGTCCATTTCCCTATGGTCGCATTTGGAAATATATCAAGCTAATCAAATATAACTCTCATAACAATCAGTAAGCACAACCATATAGAAACATGGAAGAAGCATTGATTCGGGAAGAATAAGAGGCCAGAACAAGACTGCCTAAGAAAATTAGAGAAACAATACTACCTAAGAAAATCAGAATAGGTGACTCTCTTGGAAATTTTAGTCAAAATTAAATGACTAATAGCCTCAATTGGAACCTGTTAATCCACACTATTGTACCAAGAATGAGCACAATATTTTATATAAGTATGCTGAAGTTGAGAAGTACAGAAGCAAGAATAGATTCTATATTGTGATGATTAGTTATTTAGCTTATCAAGATATTGCCACAAACACATTTATTGACCAAACTAATTTAAAAGGCCATCAGAAATAAAGTCAAATTCATAGTCAAAGAACATAACATTTGCATTGTTTATTTGCAAGTACATCAGGAATGAGATAACTTCTGATATTTTAGAATCTATCAGTATGGCTCTAGCATAGCAGACTGTTACATACACTCAGCAGAATATTAAATAAAGTACATATTATGATCCATTAAGAAACTGTTGGATCTAGATATGGGTTTGGATTCTTTAAGCTGACATATGTCTGAACAGTGTCTGAATCTAGATGTGAATTCCTTGAAAAGCGAGGTCTTTTCCTGCCATTAGTTTTACTCCATCATCCAATAATTCATTTTAATTCATGGCAAACACAATGAAAGATGAAAAACTATGATTGGACTCATCAGCTCTTCAGCTAACAATAATTACACGAAACAAATATTGTACGGAAGTCAAAGTTTTCAGAAATCTCAATCTGAACAACGAACAATCCAATTGCAGCAGCATACCACTTTACAAATGAATTTGGTCATTAAACAAAGAGACACTAATTTGGTCAATAGAAACTACCTATCATTTTAGATATTCACCTTTTTTCTCCATTCAGAAGCTTGGTCAAGAAGGTATGAATATTCCAAATCCTCAAAACATTTCTGCAATGAGGAAAGAGGTTCATTGAAATACACGGGAAGGCAAACTTTTGTAAGATCCTTTCCAATATTGTCCTTAATTATTGACCAGAGGCTCACTCCTTTTTCCTTTTCAACTGGGTCAGGCAATTTTTTCCGCCTGGTAACATGGGAATATTTTAATCTGTCATTCTGCATTGATGAATCACTGACAGAACTGATACCATAATCATTCTGATCATCAGAATCATAATCAGATCTTTGTAAGCTAGATTCAGGGCTCTTAAAAGAGCCTGATGAGAGAAAATCTTGTGTATCAAAATATGTATTATCTTCGTCATCTGTATCTTCTTCAGCAGCATCGTACATTTCATTGTCATAATCAGATTCACTTGCACTCCATTCTACGAAAGAACATATTTACAAGCAATTAAGATCGATAGGAAGATAAGCTGACAATTGTGTCATATTCACATGACTGATATAAACCACATAACCCACAAGGATAGGAGAAAGATATTGCAGCCATATTCCAACAAATTATTGATCATGCATAGGAATAATATTCAAATTTCAAGTTCTGTCCAGCATAATTAATGAGCATTCCTCAAATAAGCAAAGGTCCTTTGACAGGTTTTCAATGTGATCTTTTAAAAACTATAATTTGCATTCAAGAGAATTTCACAAACCGACAATTAGGGCATATTATAATGGAAAATTTGATGAGGAGAAACCACTGGAGAATTGCATTCAATTGAGAAAAGGTGAATATCCAAGAAGTAAATAAAGTCATGGTTTTCTTCAACAAATGCAGAAAGGGGCACAAATGTTGCCTAAGAACACTTGTACAATGGTAAAAGTCCAATATGTGGCAAGAATAGTTTGTTTACTTGGTTAAAAATGTAAACAAACGACTGCAATGTCTTAAGCTGAGTTATAAGATTATAGTGAGCAAGAATGATAGGGTTCTTTAATCCAGCCATAGTGTTGACCAAAATATTACAAAGTTATTCAGGAAAATACATTCTTATTAACAGTGTCACCTTGAAGTTTTACACTTGCAGATAGTTAAAAGATCATAGTCAATATTATACTTAAATTGTAATTGAAATCCTGAATAAAACACCAAATGATTTCAGTTATTCTAGGGAAAATTTAGTTCCCGAATGAAATCCTGAACAATCAGATGACGTATGTATTATGCAGAAGGGCTTGTTGAGCAAATCTCTGCAATCTACAAGTGTAGATGTTCACATTTTTAAAATATAAATAAATAAGAGAGAGAGAGATTTGCAGGAAACCATGGCAATGGAAGTGAGCAACTTTTGGCAACAAGAAGAGAATAATTTGAAATCTTTTTGAACTCATCAGTATATGTCACAAAAGAAAATTAATCAATGAAAAAAACAAGCCAAGATTGTCCTATCAGCAATTTGTGTACATTAACTCAAGCAAGAAAGTTCAACAAAATGGAAGAAAAACCAAATAAGTTTATCATATAGCATCAGTTGTAAAAATAATGGAAGAGTGAGATCTGATCCTGAAACACATGATAAAGCTCTGCTTATGGTGGTAAGAAGCCTACAAGCATAAAGATAGAAGAAGTGGCACACATTTGTCTTTTGAAGAGAAAGGAAGGTATGCATCCCACCAAAGTGATGAAAGTGGCACACAACTTCTTTCAAGGTCATTACCAGCTAAGCTAGTTGACACCTTCAAAGTGGCCCAAGTAAGTTAAAACTGCTTCAAGTGGATCATTATTAGCACCCTAAAGAAATAAAAGAAGAAACAACATTCAGAGTTAAAATGGAAAACTAGCAATATTGCGAAATTGATTAGGAACAAGCTTAGATTTCAGGAAGCTGCAGAACATATTTGAGTTTATGCAGAAAGGATCACAACTCACACAAATAAATTTCTATAGAAAGATCTACCTATCCAACTGAAATATATTACTTTTACCTACTGGAGATGTATAAGTTGCCAAGACAAAAGACAAAATAATCTGCCCAAATGTATAAGCATCAAAGGAATGGTGGATTGATTCTCTTTTATCCTCCAACAGACCAACACTATAATGCATAAGAACTGGGAAAAAAGAACTTTTCCTCAGGAAATCATGTAGCAGAAATTATAGTGCATAGATCATACAGTTATCACAATCCATCTACCATGCAACCATACCACTACATTTCTCATGTCTTGATCTATAGGCCGACCCTTTCTTTTTTGATTGCCTTTGGCTCTCATCAACAACAGTATTCTCCAAGTCAACTTTTTCTGTCTACATAATAAATAAGGAAAAATTTCTAAGTACATACAGGTGTTGTGCCAATACTAAAAACAGTGTCATTCAGAATGATGGAATGGATAAAAATTGTCGTATTTAACAAATTTGAGAATATCAATAGGTGATAAATAGACATGAGGTTTAATATCAACTAGGGAAATCAAACAGCAGACAGAAAAATAAAATAAGCAGGTTCCAGGCCTCAATAACAGAGTAGTCTTAATGTGATTTTGAAATATTCCACTAGGAGGCATGGATTATCTTGTTAACCACATGCACATATAGAGAGTTGTACCACAATATAGTTGATTGAAGCATGACAGCAAACACGTGGTATGCATTTGGCAACCCTTCACTTATCAAGAAATGCACAATAGAAATTGATTTTTTAATAAGGTTTCACATTAAATGCATACACAACATGGTATATTCTTGAGAATAACATAATTACCTCATATGTAGCAAAAAAGAATATTTCTGTTGGATGCATATGCAAGAGCTTCTATGGATTTGTTTGAATACATTAAAATTACCAAACAATCCTGAACCTGAAAATGAAAAAGAAAAGGGCTAGCTAGCTGGTGTGATGTTCATATAAACTTTCTGCATCCTATGACGACTTGACCAAAAACCTTTTTTAAATCTGAAGACTTTAATCCAAAAGTTTAAGCTGCTACGAAAATATTAATAGATAAATTTAAGATTTGGCATCCTCCTCAAGGTCCAAAAATTTAGTTTCTCACTGTAATGCATGTCGGACATCAACAGACATCATTGAACAAACAAAACCACAATGAATGATTTAACAGCAACAGTCAACTGCAGCACAAATGGGGAACAGGCACTGTCAAACTAAGATGTATTTCTCCCTGCTACCATTTTTAATGTTTTAATGGAGTGATCTAGGAATGGTTCGAATACAAATTTAGAATTGAAAACCATTTTAATAGTCACTGTAATGTTTTAATGATAAAAAAAGTCTACAGAACAGCTTGCTTCAGCAGCATGAATCATTCAAGAAACCTCACGAGATCAAGATGAGGCCTCAATTCTCTACAAGATAAAGAAAAAGGACCAGATGTAACAAGTCCCTTTTATACCTCTAAATGTCGGAGGGTGTCGACCAGGAGGGCTTGCTTCTGCTGAAGTAGCACGAGCTGCTTGTGGAACACAGCGAACTCGCTTCGCATGATCTGCTCGCAGTCCTGTATCGCCGTCTCGTTCACTCCTTCCTCTTGCAGCCTCTTACGCAACTTCTCTGTGGACACCACGACGTTGTCGACCGGTGCCATGAGGTCACTGTTGGAAATCCTCGGGAACATGTCCTTCATCGCCTGCAGCGCCTCCACCCACGCCACCCTGTCATCCCCCGTCTCTGCTCTCAAGTGAAGACGCTTGGTCCCGGAGAAAATGGAGAACCTCTTATCGTCCGATCTACTCTCCCGTATCGAGGAAACCTAAAGTAGTAAAAATGGGAAAAAAAAACATCGGAAGCGATTTTGAAAAGAGCGTAAAGAAGTCAATGACGGCTTCGACTCCTGACCTTAAGATGGACTTCGCCGACAGGCTTGCGGGGATGGTGCGAGCTGCCTTTTTTCCGGCGGGCGAGCCTCCGTGCAGACTCCTCCCCGATGATCTTGGAACCCTTCTCAGATTCCTGCCTCAGGTCGATACGATCGGGACCGTGGATCTTGTAGTAGGACAGCACACCGTCATGTAGCACGAACCAGCGCGGCCGCCACCCCTTGCCGTAGTTGACCCACTTATGGAGGATCCCGACGATCCCCTCTCCAACGATGTTGTTGAGTTGGACCTCTCGGTGGTCCAGCGGGGCGTCGTGGAGATCGGCAGACTGGCGGCCGTGATCGTTGGTGGGTCCGGCCGGGCAGCGGAGGCCGCCTTTATTTGTAGGCAAAAATTCGCGCCTCCGGACGTCTGAGGTGGAGGGAAGCGGCGGAGGCGGAGGCGGAGGCGGAGGCGGAGGCGGAGGAGGGGGCATGGCGGGTGGGGAGGGGAAAGGCAAGGCGGTAGCCGCGGCGGCGGCTGCTGCTGCTGGAGAAACTGGAGCAGAAGAGGCGCAGCAGAATGGATTCATAGCCAGAGAATGAGCCGTTTGAAGAGAGAGAGAGAGGAGGCGACGAAGACCGGGAGATCGCGGCGGATGCGTGTTGACGGAGCGGTTTCGTTGGTTGGTTTTTTACCGTCGTCGAGTTGCTTTCCCGTTCGAAAATGGACAATATTTATTAGAAAAACACAGTGCGAATATTCGTGCGATCGTATCTATTTACATAAAACCACTCCACAATATCAATTTTAACACTCTCCCGACAGATGTAGATGAACACGACTCATTTTGCTGGCCAAAATAGACTGCAAGGTCTACACGTGCAAATAGTGCAAAAATAGGGAGGAGATGCGAAAGAAGCGCAGACACGGCACTAAGGACGGGAATAGGAGTTGGGTGGAGGAGGGAAAAGGTAGTTAATTTGTCCAACTGGATAAGTTAACTACTACTTTAGCCAATTGGGTCACGGAGAAAGGCAATTTATTAATTAATTTGAACCACGTTGCGGCCGGCCGGTCCAACCAACCGTCCCCTTGCGGGATTTATATTTATTTATTTAATTTGATTGAAATGGTAAGGAAAGAAGGCACGTCTGAATTTTATTTTTCAATAATTAAAAAAGTCACTAAATAATACCGATAGAGAATACCAAAATGATATCTACGTGGCTGGTCATTGTCTCGGCGTGGCTTATCTTAATTACGTGCCTCCCAACCACTCTGATTACAGAATCATAGTCAATTATATGAAATGAGATCTCAGTTTCTGCGGAAAGAATCAAGGAAAAGCTTAATCTCGAAGGTCGACGGCTTTTCCTCAGGCCAAACTAGTAATTGATGGTTACCAACTTGCACTGCATCGCATCTTCCTATATGTTAATTACAATTTACACCATTTTATTTTAATAATTATCATATCACAGCATGCATGCGTAACGGCGTCGTGGTGGAAGGGAATAATACCTGCTAAGGTGCGCCGCCCCGCGGCGGAGCATTTGAGTAGCCTGCTCCTTGCCTCCTCCGCCACCGCGAGTTCCCCCGAACCCGAATCCCCTGCCGTTCCAAGCGTCAGCTCCGCCCCGCCCCGCCCCGCCCCGCTCGCCGAATCCAAAGTCAAATGTGTTGGAATATAATCAAAGTCCAATATTGAAAATATATGGAAGAAATTATGAAGTTATAAGATAAAAAATATCTTATTGGTATGAAATTTTTTGGATAAAACTCAAAATTAAAATCACGAAGGTATGAGTCCAAAGTGGACAATATCGAACCATTGTAGAGATATATATGAATTTTATCGGATCTAACAGTGATATCAGAGCGGATCCATATGGTGGGAGCTCATATTAAGGAGTCCGTTGAGACCGTTAAGGGGACAGATCCATTGAGATCCGCACTAATAAGGGGAGCTCCTAGTAGTCCTTTGTTTGAGGAATAGATTGTTGGAATACAATCAAAGTCTCACATTGAAATCCTTTGTAGAGTGTGGGCTCACATTGGTATGAGAATATGGGTTCAAAGTGGACAATATCGTATCGTTATATAGATATATATGAATTCTATCGGATCTAACAGTGATATCAGAGCGGATCCATGTGGTGGGAGCTCAAGAATCCGTTGAAACCGTTAAGGGGACGGATCCATTGAGAGCTTCTAGAGAGGTAGATTGTTAGAATATAATCAAAGTCATTGTAGATTCCATTAGATCTAACAAAACACTCCGCCGCTTGCTCCTCCGCCATTGTCCAACCCATCCGTTTTGGCCGGTGGCCGGGTCGCCACAGCCTTCACCGCCGCCGAAACCACCGGCCATGTTTTTTAACTGCGACAGACGATAAAACAACTGGCGTTTACGTTACAAATCCAAAATACCATAGAGTTGTCAAATTCTATCACAGACATAAATTTTTTATAAAAAAAATACACATTTTAAAAAGAAAATAAATTACAAGGCAAAGAATAAAATTTCGATACAAAGACAAAACTGACAAATAGAAAGTATTCTGTTGAGCAAGTGAAAATAAGAATTAAGCTTCTACGAGAGAGAGAGAGTTCTTGGCTCCGTGGACAATCTACCAACGTGGATGTACAAATTTGGAGAAGGAAACTACTCTTGCTTGTCCTCTGCAGCATCGTCGTCATCGTGATCCCTATTCCTTTCCTTGTCATCGATCCTCACCAATCCAATGTTGCCATCGGAAGTAGCTTTTGTAAGTGACTGTGCTTCTTCATCGTCGTCGCCAACTTCATCAGAATAAGCATACCTGTAGAAGAAGTTAGAAGAGTAGAACTTGCTACACAGCTTGAACTGAAGAAATAACTAACAGCAGTCTGTCCAGTCCTACCTTTGAGAGCTCTGAGATGGTGCCCATAAATAGCACATAACAGAGAGTAGCATGAAAGATTGAACGTCCCAGAAAGCAGTGATGATCCATGCACTCTGCCACCTTTCACTGAATGGGTCTGTTGCTTTGAAGTAAACCTGTAGGAGAGCCTGATTTAGCACAAGTTTCTACTCGACGTCTCTCAGTCTACACTGACATGGCTGCCATTGATGTCAAGCTACGTGTTCAATTACTGAAGATATGATGCTTTTCCATGCAAGGATTAATTTCTACAATCAGAAAGGGTGAGACCCCAACTATAGGGATAGGCTGGTGGGCACTGTCCCATCATTGAGCTTTAGGAAGATCATATCATGAAAGTCTTTCTAATAGGTTAAATCACAAACGCTATGTTAATAGCCAATTAGCCAGCAAGTCAATGATAAATGACATCTCAGTTTTACAGAAAATCCACATGTTATGGAGCCTTAAAATTTGATGGAGTCTATAATAAACCAGATAAATTCAATGAAACATGAGCTCCACAATCACCAGCTCATCAGAATAATCATCGTCATCAACATCAAAATTCAAGTTTCTTGCAAAACAATACTAATAAGGAGATGGAAAGAGGAAGATCTTCAAAGGGAAAAACATTTTGTTTTACTTGATGTCAATCAACCGTTTATCCTTTCCTCTTTCTTTCAGGCTCAAACATGACAAACATACCAGCATGAAGCATTGAACACAACATTGGGGGAAACCTTATGCGTATCATGCACCATATTTGGCATTGGGAATTTGAATAGAAGCACAATAATTCAGTTTACTAACTCTTGCAAAGGGATTTGCTTCCCGTACCTTTCTTTGAGCTCAGTTTGATAGCCAAAATTATGCAAGCACACCAGCACGAATTAGTATTCTCTAGATTCAATGTTTCAATTTCTGTTATAGTATTGAATGAAAATACCAAGTGTATTTTAGGGATTCTCAGAATATGGTTGGGATTCACTAGGGTGGTTTTTATAGAATTCTGGATTCTGCAACTGTTAGTTTTTTCTCCAGGTATGAATGAGCAATATGAAAGAGTCTAAATGTGTTAGATCTGTAGAGCATTGCCCTTGTTTGTTTTCATTTAATAATCTCTATAACATTGCAATGTAATGTCCATGGACTAGCTGTCTGTGATATCATTTGTTTAGGCAAAAAACAGGGTTGGATTTACACTCTTCTCCAGTGGTTAATCCACTCAAGTGAAACTGATTTGCAAAGTAATTAGTGATAATTTTGGGTGTATCATTATCTACAAAAGTTAGCATCGAGTAGTTAGTTACCTCATACCCAATCCATGCAACTGAAGCAATCACAACAACAGCCAATGCATTTGTAAACTTCCTGTATATGTCCAGCTTCACAGTACTCTTTCGAGTCTGCACAGATACAAAGTGAAACAGGTTTAGCAACTAAACTGCAGTACCCAATACCAACATACTTGAAGTGATGAACATGAACTAGAGAAACAAAAGCATATCTAATATAGTGCAGTTCAGTTATGGCATCACTACAAATAGATTTTCCATGATGTACCTGTAGCTTTTCTAAGGTTCGTGAAAGAGAAGTAAAGATCCAAATAATCAAGAAAGCATCCAAAAATGCATCCGGAAGGACAAGAAATAGTCTGGCTTTCCCTGAGATGTCATTTATTGTCCCAACATTTTCTGAGATACTGAGTAATTCTGATGCCAAAAAGTATGTTACTCCGAGAAGAAGCACCTTTGTGGTTAGACCTCCTAGCGTAGGTCGCACAACACCATATCCCATAGAAACCGTAAGAATAAGAAGACGTGACACACTTTTTCTAACAGCTCCAACAGTGACAACCCAAGTTGTTATTCCTACAGGCCTTATGCCAGTCTCATTAAAACTTAAGTACTCAAAGTACCAAAGAGTCATTTCAAACAACCCAAGAGCAATAACTAATGAAATACAATTCTGGAGAGGCAAAATATCCTTCCAGAACCGAACATATTGAGAAAACCAAATGAAACTGAGAGCTAAATATGCCAGAGAAATGAACAAGTAAAAATCCATCAATGGTGCCATCCTTCCAGGCAAGTAACCATCAGGATTTTTCCAGATTGTCTTCCCACTCATTGTGAGTCCTTTTAGTTTAGGATCACAAGAGATGAAGAACAAGTTATACATTCCAGTCTTCGTTATGTTAACCAGAACAGGAGACAGCTTTGCCGATAAAAGATCTGCATTGAAGTGTGTACTAAGTATAACCGGCCAGTTTGGGTCCACTGAAGATGGTCTTCTGATGACCTCTCCTTGCTTACACCCCTCAAGCTTAGCAAGATCAGGAGTGCAACATATAGCCCTCTGCCCACCATATGCAGATCCACCAATATTGTCACGGTCAGCTGCCTCAAATATAATTGCCTGGATTAATCCTGTACTGTCTTCTGTGTTTGGATGCTGCTTAGCTGACTCCTTACTCCTCCAGAATGTGATGCTGCTGAACCTGCAACAATAAATCAATTAAATGGATGTACTAGTTTCTAATTAAATCTAGCAGTCCAACGAGAAGCATAAGCAATAAGTGTTAAGCCTTAGAAATATCTATTTAAACAGAAAATAAAAAAATAGTGTACTAGTTTCTTAAGCAAATTAAACATCAGTTCAATCAGCACATAGATAGGATTTATAGTTCAAGGAAGCATAACCACATGAACCTTTAGTTGCACATTTAGAGTTACCATGGTCAAAAAATGAATTTTCACCTCCATAACTACTGTCAGTAATTGAATGATTATCACAACTTATTCTTATTCTGTCATCTTTGTGATCTCCATCCAAGTCTATCAGTTACACTAAGTACCAAGTCACCAGCTTATCTCTTAATTGTAACTTTGAACATTGACAGAAACAGTTACATATCTTCCTGTCATCTGACATTTTTGGAGTTCAAGGGGACTAAAGCTTAATCTGATCATTCTTACAAATGGTAAATGTCATAGACATCAACACCTGTATCATCATCTAACATATTCTAGTATGAGTTAGATTCAATTACTATGGTGATGGTACTTGAAGTCTTGATGATTTCAGTTACTAAGTAAACAGTACACTTATCAGGAGCACAAGAACCAGATTGATGTTCTAAAGAGGCAAATCCTATTATCAAAGCATAACCGGAAATCTTTTTAACACAACATACGAGCACATTTCAGAGACCTATCCTTTCTGGCAAGTAGATTCATAGTGTTTATGTTAAACTGAATTTTTTCCTGGCTAACTTTGGCCATATTCTAAATGCTTATATTTTTTTGTTGTTGTTTTTTCTATCCCACAACAAACTTAAGAAAGTAATTATTCATAACTCCAAATACCCTTCAAATTTCAGAATCAAAAGTGTCAATTGCATTATATTTCTTTTTGCCCAAGTTGCATCTTGACCGTTGGTATGAGATAGGGTTGGACCAAGATGGATCCTTGGTTGTCATGGACCAACCCAAGTCTAACTCCAGCTCTCAACTTGGTTGTACACAAAACATGTCCACTATGACCGACAAGTAGCTTTCTAAATCATGAGCTTCTCGGCTGACAAGAGGAGCAAGCTCCGCGAGCCCATAACTCTGAACTCAGAGGTCCTCTTAACGGTTTGCAACCAACCTCCCACAAGGCCCTAACGGCCATGAAAATCTCTTGAAAGGCAGATCGAGAAGGCCACCCTCTCTGACCGGCACAAGGAAGATAATAAAATTGTCAGTGGCCTTATAAACGACGATAGCTCATAGGTAGAATCCAAAAACGCATGACGCATTATATACACTAGGTTGACCATTTAATGCAGTCAAATACCTCACATTTAATGCTATGCTGATGGGATCGGAGGGTAAATCTCATTCACATCCACCAACATGGATCAGCATGCCCAACGTCCTATCAAGTATGATGTGGCGGAGACGGTAAGGGCCACGTGACACAGTCCAAGTCAAAAGTCAAGTCAAGTTCGAGTCAAATCAAATCGAGTTGAAGCTCGGGTTAAGTTGGACAGTACCAGAAGAGCTCGAGTTGAGTCCGTTCAGGTTGTATCCAAGTTTGGTCTGCCTCAATTTGGAACTTTGATTTAATACGATAATTAATGAAGCATCGATCCTCGAGAGATGTGTTTCTCGGCAGAGAGGGAAGAGATGTGTCATTTGAGAACTAGGACCTTCCTTTCACTCTGTATTTAAGAGTAACAAGTAACAACATCAAGGTAGATAATTCATACTTTTTACATCATTTACCGTTCGTTCACTTATTATTTTCTTTTATCATTTTCTTTGAAGTCTGACTTGAATGTAGGAGGGGCCTTGCTAAGGTTTGTCTTGGCTCCCTCTAACTTCTCTCTTGAATCTTTCCAATCCTCTTCAGAAAAGATATGTGTGGTACTTAGTACTTTAAGGAAGCTCGACCCGAAGGAAATCCGACCTCCCGACCTAGTGACGCCCGACCTCCCGACCTCCCGACCTCCCGACCTCCCGACCAGGTAGATGCCCAACCTACCAACCTGATAGATGCCCAACCAACCGAAGCTGACCTCAAAATGATCAACCCAATTAGTATCCAATCGGCTCGGTCGTGGTTACTTTGCTGAGACATCTCATCTCTTGATCTCAAACCGGATCAAAGCATGATATGTGATCAGTCCTCTAGCCTCTATGATAGTCCAGTGATCCATATTCTCATATTAACCTTTTCTTCCGAGTTCTTGGGGCTATTGCTTCTCTCCTAGACTTAAACGTCAGAGCATCCTCACTGGGACCCTTCTCGGCTCCGACCTTGCAAGTTAGCAACTTCTGGGATCCGACAGCTGCATGGATTCAACCTTTTTGGAAGACAAGTAGGCTCAAATCATCCAAACCTGACGTTCCATTAAGTCACTGAAGTACACTGGTTTAGACCGAACCAAGAAACTCACGTATCATCATCCAGAGTAGAGACATTTAACTCCAAGGCCCCGTGTCGTAGGCACAACTCTAATGGTGGAGCTGCCTAGGATCAAAACTTCGCATTGATAGAGGATAATCTATTGAGAATTATTCATAAGCAATGAACCACTGTAAGAACTATAATGCCCTTGCTGTCATGATTCACTAAGATCTTCGCCTCACTACTAATTGAACATGGCAGCACCATAAGTAAAATCTAGTCAAGCTCAAATTTTGCAACCCAGCTACCCTTTTCGATCCAAAAATCAACGAAGCCTACCATCCGAAGAAATCGCATAAGATCCACGTTGTTTCCAATTCTACGCTACGAATTCATACTTGGTGCACAAATGGCCTCTTTTAGCAGTACTCGAGCTTAATGCAAATGTAATATCAACAAAAGATCGAAACACAGGTAGGAGCTAAACAAATTAGATGTAGATCCAATCAGAAATTCCAGGGAAAACACGTAAAAGATCTAACTTGTGGATGTAGACGAATCCCTCCATGCAATTCAACACCGAGAAAGAGGAAAAGGGCTTACCTGATGTAAGCCCGACCGTCACCGATCCGGGAGGGACCCCGAGCATCGATGTGGGACGCGGCAATTCCCTCACTTCCGCCGGAAAGCAGGACTGCGTTGCCCACCTCCTTGAATGGCTCCAACTCGTAAGTGTGGATGGACCCCGACGTTCTGGGAACCGCCGCCGCTGCGAAGAGGAGCACGGCGATGGCAGCGGCGAGATCCATGGAGAGAGAGAGAGAGAGAGCGCACCCGGGAAAGCGAGGAAAAAATCGCGCCAGAACGAACCCCAGAGAACCCGAAACGCGAAGATATGTGAGATGCAGTGTAAAACGGGTCCCATTTGAAAACCGACTGGAGAACAGGGTGCCAGTGGGTACGATTAAATAGGTGCCATTATAGATCAAATGAATATTACTCACACCCACCGCTGCCGACAACTTCCGTCACAAAATCACACGTGGCTTCTCCTACGCTTCACGATGAACGTAGCACGAATCTTGAAGCGAGAAGTAAATGCATGGCGTTTACCAATAATTTATAATAATATAGAACCGTATAATTATTATTTTAATTTATGTTCTTGTTTTTTTTTGCAATTTTGCATTACATTTAATCATAGCGATTCCAACATCGAAGTAGATCATCAGTTATTTTCAGGAGAAAGAGAAAGCCCAACGAACGGTTGTTCCCACCAAAGAGTCTGTTCTTCATCGCAAGTTACTTAAATGAATATCAAACAATCTCCACTCTAGACAGAAATGATAAAAATGGAACCCTTCCTAAACATCATTTATTGATGTTTGTTGATTGTCCAATAAATATTTCTTCAAACCCAGAGAAAACCAAACAGAAGCTGTCATGTTCATCTACATTCATTCACCAGATAACAAGTTTGCTTCAGAGAAATTAGAGTGCACATGCATATATACACAGCGGCATAGACAGAAGGAACGTTGATGTTTCAATATCTGACAGGCATTTTTGTCAGCAATAGTTCAAAAGAATAGTTCGAGCATAACCAACGTTTGCGAACAGTCAATCAGTAAATGTGATCCTACTTATCTCACAACAATCAAGTGGCGTGTGCTGATCCCCTTTGGCCCCTGCGGCGGCGGCGATGTCGGTGATGCTGCTGTTCCGACTGAACTGCACGTAACGAACTCCCTTCAACTTCGATGTCCTCACCGACACCATCAGAAGCATGATTAACAATGCTAGGAACACGGGCATTAGTGTCTTCCCTGTGTCTCCGACGACGGGCAGCCTCTCGAAGAAAGACACCAAAGATACTCCGAGCATTGCTTGCCCTCCCATTTGCAGTGCTAAAGAATTCGTCGCTAAAATCAGAAAAGCCAGAATCTGAGTCGGAATCACCCATTTCTATCACATAGTCCCCCAATATTACTGATCTAGGCATTGAAGACCTTATTGTACTGATCACGTCTGCCCGCTCCCTTTGGTTCTCCATATTTCTCCATTTCTGTTCATGGACTGGATCAACAGCTTGGGGCTTTGCACGAGGGTGTGAAGAGCGCACATGCTTTCGGAGCTCCTTGTAATTTCCGTTGAAGGTGCACTCATCCTGAGTGCAGCTTCTTCTCTTCTGGTTGAGATATTCACGTGCAGGTTCCACCACTGTCCATCCCTTCACCTGTCCACGACAAAGGGGGCATCCTAGCTCAGTCACCTCAGATTTCTTCCAGCTCCAGTTTGCATTCATAGCAGTAGTTTTAGCATGTGCCTTCTTGAACTGCTCGAGACAGTTGGAGTAGCGGTGGCTGGTCGCACACATGTAGGGGCGACAGCCCTTGTCATGAGATGAACAGAGAAGGAGAACAGCATTGTGTGGATACTCCATGCAAACTGGGCAGGTAGCACCCTTCCAATCCTTTTTTTCTGAAGTAGAGGTGGTTTTCAATTCCCCTTTCTTTGGTATAACTCGGTGAAAGGAAGGCGACGGATATGGAGCTGACCTAAACTTCCCAGAAATGTTTCTGTGGTTGCTTCTGATTCTTCTTGCCATTTCTTAGAAAATGATATTTTGTAAAAAAAAATGTCAATCTACAAAACCTTTGTACTGGAAAAGAGTAAATTTGTAATGTAAATATTAAATGCATAGTACTCAGAGTTCAATGGGGAATATATTGTATGCATCTAAACTCAAATACTTGAAACAAACACAGTTTCATGTTGATATAGTTGGCATCAAATTTGAAATACAACAATCATCTCATTGGCATTTCTGGCCAGATATACCAGATCCATTCACAACAATAGGGGGAAAAAGTGAGTATTGGAGTCCATCAAAATTCCATTTTGGCTATTTCAATTATCATGTGTCAACCTAACACTTGGAGACTGAATACTAAGATGATTGTGTGGGATAGGTAGAAAATATATCTATACTATACATACACAAACACACACACACACATATATATACTCTTAAAACATCAGCTCCATTAGAGTATAAAACTAACAGAAGTAGATACAATCAATAAATTCTACAGTTGGGGAAGTTAAAGATGCAAGAAATAGAGGACAAAAAACTATTGCTAATGTGATTGACTTAAAAAAATACTAGCAGTGCTTCCTTCCGTTGAGTTCACTAGAGAATAGTATGCATCTAGCTGATCCCAAGTAATCCCAAATAGTTAAGACTAATATGGGTTGATGTTGTCCTTGCTACAGTGATAACTATGATGATGATGATGGTGACGGTGGCAGTACTTCAAATTTTCTCTTATAGTAGACTTATCTGAGATGTAAAGTTCTTTTTTGTTATGAAACTTATTGGACTTCCAGATGAACCGGTGAGGAAGCATTGCACTCATTTAGAAAAATTGAATATGTTTTCAATAAAGATAAAGTGTAAACTCTCTAACGTGATCACTAGATTGAAACGTAATCAACCTTAAAAATGAAAAACTCATAAACATGAGACACAAACTACAACTCTTTCAGAAGTTTGTGCAAAAATATCATAAAAACATGATAAATAAAATGGTAAATAGAGCCATAAAGAAATTCAGGAACCATATATTTCAACTAACTGATACTAAAAAATGATGAATAAAATATAAGGGAAGCATATCAATGTGTATACAACTTCCCAACAAAGAAGCCAATGTACTTTTGATGAAACAGTATAAATTCATGTATAATGCTTCAAGATTTTTTTTACTTGTGTTTTAATTTAAAGATGTGTTTTAACATTCAAAGTCTATCTATTAAATCCTAGAGTGATTGTCTTCAGTGTTGCATACTCATGGAATATTGAGTTAGAAGCATAGTTTTTGAAGCCAGACGTGAACGTCAAAAAATCATCTTATCTTCTTGCACAGATTGCACAACCTTCCATCTGACACAGATGCAAAAGCACAGAAAGTGGTCGCCTAATCATCTCGTTTAATCATATCCAACAGTTGATCATTCCTCCATCTGTTATGTGAGCAAAAACCTAATACATTTCTTTATAACTTGTAGTGTGATGATTATATCTTAATAAAAGTTGTAAAGATGTATAATTTAAAAGTTACAACTTTTCCTAGGTGCTTAAAATTTTTATATTAATATTTATTTTAAATTCTAAAAATTAAGTGTATGTATATTTAATTAGTTTTTAATTTCTTTGTTTCCTTTTGCCAGTTAACTTGACCAAGTCAATTTTTGGTTCGATATATAATTTGACCAATTTACCCACTAGTTCAACCAATTAACCAGTGATCCAAAGTTTCTTCGGTTTGATTTATGATCTAATTCTGATAACTATGGTTAGAAGTCAATGAATCATGTGGAAATGTGCAATTTTTTAATGCTTGATTTTCTGAATAACCTGAATGCAATTATCTGAGATAACATTTGAAGGTATGAAATATTCAAAAACCACAAACTATTACAAGTCTTCAGATATTATCACATGCAGAGAGATATTCATATCTGAAACTGTAATGAAATCAATCACAGAGCTCACAGCAATATTAGAATTGTTATATGCAACAAGTAATTGGAGTTCCAAAATGGAAAAATGCACCTATAATACATGTCATAATGGAACAATGTTCATTATTTATCTTATAACAGAATTAAACATCTTTTAGAAGTCCCTATGTTCATGACAAATCTTATATATACATGTAAAGCTAAGAAAATGGATGAAGATACTTCCCAATTGCCAAAACAAAATCATTCAGCAGTTTTTTAAAATAGCCCTGACAAGATTAATTGTTCAATTAGGAAACCTTTAAAGTAACTTATTTCAATAATAGTACCTAAAATTACAGGTCTGGCCTACTTGACAAATCAGATCCAAGTACTGATATTATTAACCATCAACTCTACATGGAATCTCAGTAATTCTACTGCTAAAACAGCAATTATAATGGATGACATAGCCAGTTATGTTTATACAGTTTTCTTGCAGAAGCAGAAGGGTTTAAAAAAGTAGTTGGTGGATTGAAAATTTTCAGGAATAGTCATGTGGACAACAGAGAATTTGATTAAAAAAAGATTAGGTCCTTGCATGTCATTTTTAATTCCCAAATAAAAACACATGATCATAATATATTTGAACCTGACCAGAGACAGTTGCATTATTATGTAATAAAGCACCTAGATGGGAAGGTCCAGATATAAATGATGGTAAGGCCACGAGCAAGATTACAATAAAATGGTTACTCATGCAAAAAAGATTACTGCCAGGTGAATAATAATAAAAAAAACTCGTTGTCATGTAGACAAAGTAGTCTACCACACAACGGCATTCAGCACCGAGCATCAGAGAATTCACATACTAATTTACAAGGAATGCAAAAGAGAACGCCTGCAGAATTCAGAGTTCTCTGTGAGACATTCAATAAGATCATGAGGAGAATATGTAGGACCCACAAATTAATCTGGAAAGTAAGAAAGACGTGAACTTTAGACAGATGGAGTGCCCAACACGATATGACCAGCATGAATATAAATCTAATTCGACCCCGTGATAACAATGGAATTTAAACCACAACTCCATTGCTTGAAGAAACAGGAAACTGAACTACATTTCTTACGGTATTCTACTAAATATCCTTGACTATTTTATACAGTTGACCAGTAGACTATGAAGATAAATATACTCTATCAACAAAAGAACATGGCTTCCAAGTCCACCAAGGAAATAAATGAATTTCCAGATTCCCAAGCTTGTTTGATCAAAAAAGAAAAAGCAAGATCGGAAGAAACAGGAGCACGTAACGTTCGATTTTAAGCCACAAACAACTGCAAAAAGCCGGAATCTTTCCTCTCCTAAAAGACTAATAGAGAAGATAACTTCGCGCAATTGCTCCAAAAGGATACCATTTCTGAGCCCGTGCGAGGGCTACGCATGGACTAAGCCCGAAGCCCTAGAAATCCTCGCCGCGGAACGCGAAAAGGCAGGCGAGATCAGGATAGAAGGGCGAGGAACTAGAACGACCGTACCTGGAATGCAGGCGGCAGGAGAAGCGAAAAGCGAGGCTGCGGAGACGAAGAGGGAGGGAGGGAGCGCGAGGTCCACGGCGAGGAGAACCGGCGGTGCTTTCGCTCGAGATCGAGTCCCGGAGGGATCCTTTGGTTTGGTGGTGCCCACGTCTTATGGCATCGCGTTTGGACCCAAAAAAGCGTCAGCCCCTCGCTTGCTTGGCACGCTAATCACGAGAATACGTATAGGCACCTCGGCAATTTACCCTATCGGAATACCAACCTTCGTAAGCCAATAGAAATCGTGCAGCGTTGTGGGTCCCGAACGGAAACAGTGTCGTTCTGTCCCAGGCACTACGTGCACGTCGTCACGTTCGCAAGTAGCCAGAGAGGCTTCGGGGACATCGCGTATCTGTCACGTGACGCGCCACGTGGCACAGCTCACTTTGTGGGGCCCGTCTCATGTGACCCATGGACGAGCATATTCCTCTCTTAAGTGGGATCCGGGTTTGAAATGTCCGGTCCACCTCGGCCATCAAAATGTTCTTGAGAAAAAAATAAAACAAAATAACACATTTTCCAAATAAAAAATAAAAAATAAAAATTTGCACACGATAAGATGATGATGATCGGGAAAAGGTTAATGAAGCTGAGACTATGATATAATGATAAGAAGTGGGTGGGATTTCTTAATAATAAGCATTTAAATTTTATCTAGAGTATATTACATTTGAGGAGTTTGAAAAATTTATGATGTTGAACCATCCGTTAAAATTTATATGTGCTTTCTAATTTATCTTAGTCATCGATAAAAAATTTCCGTATGAAATCTATGATTAAGGGAAAGGAACAAATGCACGATTGAAATGGTACAACTTAATATTAAACTAACATTTTCTCTAAAATCAGGTTGATATATTCTTTCCGATCAATTGCTTAAACATTTATTTAGCTTTATAGTCCCGAATACTGTGAGAATAGTGTTCCTTGCAGTATACAATGACACTTTTAAAAGGGAAGACAGTCTTTTGAAGGATCAAACTAGTCAGAGAAAGGAATTTGAAAGTTGCTTGTAAAACCTCGTAAAGACTTCAAAGAGCAAGGATCATGTAACATCAGCTTCAAAAGGATCATCAGATGTCATAATTTATTCAAATTGTCTATCTTAAACATCAGATGTATTCAGAGATTTTAGGGACAATAGAGCAACAGCTTTCCACAGCAAGATTGTAGGCTTTGATAGATCATTTGCTGCATGGCATTCTCTTCTAAGCTTCTACATTTAGTACTTTCTCAATGTAATTTGCATGTAAGTGTAAGATGTCGAAGAAAAAAACAGTGATCGATTTTATTCTGCTCTTAAAGCTTAAGTCTCTCCCCAGGGTATCTTTTGTCATAGTTGTTAATCTCCACTTTCTTGTTTGTGTATTCTTCCTGATATGGTTCTTGAGCAGGTAGAGGCAAGACAGTGTGGCTACTTCTCTCTCTATCCCTCTTTCTCCTGCACCAACACAAGATAATGTACAGAAAATGCCATGACAAAGTCGTAAACGAAAACTTTATCATACCTCAGATGAAGAAAGACAAGCAGTGCACCAATCAATGTAACACTACCCGCGAGGGATTTCAGTACCATTTTCGGTGTGTTCTCCGCCTTAGCCTCACTTGTCTTGTTGTGTCCTTCCATGATCTATTTAGAGTAGAAAACAATGGTTTTGTTAAGCAGTGTTGAGTGCTTCTACAAACAGAAAAAGTTTGGTTGGGTGACTACTAATTCAGAGTTCGCAATGTTAGAGAAGGGACACACTTGTAGATTTTATGGTTTAGCATCCACTAACGCAAGCTGAACTAAGCAACAAAATGGTTTGGATAAAACCCACATGCTCACCTTTTCTCTTTCTTTTGTATCATCTGGATCCGGGTGGTTCGTTATCGTGCCAACATCGTTAATGAAATGAACTCCATCTTCAATCTCCAAGTTTTCCTCAGCGGACATATCACCTTTCAGTTCGGGCAGAATTCTAGTTTCCGAGCATGATAAGTTTGTCCAGTCGCAGAAACAGTCATTGCCAAGGAAATTATTGATATGATCAGCAGGTTCAGAAGCAGGATGACTTCCAGAGATGTAGCTCCAGTCTGATGCCACTTCATTAGCATGATAGATGCCCATAAATTCCATGCTAACTAGATCTCTTGAGCAATGATCACAGACAACTTTAGAGTCGCTAATCCCTTCACTGTCTCCGGTTTCTAAACTGCCGTGCACATTTCCACGGTAATGATCGTGGGTGCTAACACAATTTCTCCCTGCAACATCACTCCTTGTTTGATAGGAGGTTTCACACAAAGTACTTGGAATACTCTCATCCACAACAGAACCTTCTGGTGATGTGCATCCATCAGCAGAACTGCAACAGCTGGTCTTTGAATCAACTTCGAATTGAAGAATACAAATAGGAATGCCATTCTGGTGGTCTTCGTGTTGAAACCACCTTTCATATGCCATATCATCATGTTTCTCAATTATGCTGCTCAGTTTTTCAACAGCCATACCTGCAAATGTCTCCTTAATATGTCCATCTGCAGGAACAGTATCTATAAGAGAATTGAAGGTTGTCAGTTCTGTTAAGCAAGTTTTGGGGATAGAAACATTAAAAGTTTGATATCGATCTTCCAATCGAGCCTGTACTTCCTGTGGAGAATTTTCATGAGATAAGAAACTACTCTTGCAACAGTTGATAACAGAATTCTGTATGTCCCTGTTATCACTTTGTATAACGCCTCCAAACGTGGAATCAGTGGATTCAAGTAATATGTTTTTCTCGTGTTGATTGTTCTTGTGACTATCTTCATTGTGTGTTTGATCTTCCAGTTCAAAGTAGCCATGCAGTTTAAATAACTCTTCCTCAACTGACCTTCTTTGAGGATAATCTTCTGGGTCTAGATTGAGCATGCATGCAGCAGGAAATGAAGCATGCGAGGAGGGACTTTCAAATTCTAATTCATTATAACTGCTTTCTGCTTCATCAGATTCATAACCACACTCAAAACCTTTCTGCGAAAAGTAAATGCAATTATATCAGCAATCTTCTCTCAGATTTTATATTTAGTAAAGAAGAACATGACGAAGATACTGTTTATTCCAATAGCGATGTCTCTAGGAGCTTGCCTTTCTGTGTAACCTTCTAAAGTCCATGCTGTAGCTACCGGAGCTGGATGAGCTGCATCTTGACTGCTCCAAACTTCTGCAGATACCACCAACTAGATCAGTTGGCATGGCTATTGTGTATGTGACTATGTCGAAATCTGGAACCTATAGAAATCATGGGGAAAAAATATTACTGAGGAATCTCTGTTTGATCTTTTTCTGATTGCGAGATAGTCATGCTAAATGGCATAAGCTACTGAATAACTGTTACTGAAATACTTACGCTTAAACCTTTCGATCGGGCTTTCTTTGAGAAAGAACGAACACACATACTCACTCTGCGAAAGTCCCTTTTCTCAACAACATCAGATGGTGAGAACAAATCAATTCCAGTTAACCCAAGGATTTGGCAGATCTGTCACAAAATGATTTACTACATTAGGATTCCCAAAACTTATGAAACTGCAAGCAAGTTTAATTCTAGTCAGCTCCTTCAAAAGAAAATGGCTAACTGGAAAAGATCGATGATTGTATTTCAGACATTAGCATGAATGCTTCCCATTTGAACGGATGGAGTCTCCGTGGGTGAAAATACATATGTAAGAGATTGACGCATGACCAAATATGATATGTAAAAGAAAAGTGAATAGAAGCAATGGTTTCCCATGGATGGCACAAAGAAGCATAATTACACAGTCCTAAGAGTCTTCTATATGTGGGGAAAAAGCCAAAAAGATAATTGGCATAGGCGAGAGGTGAATCATGGCTTACCAGATAAACTCAAGAAATTCATCACTTGTCATTAACATAGTTGCACAAACTGTGTAGAAACAAGATGTTGAGTAGGCTCACAAGGAGATATCCAATGGTTACGAATATGATAAACAAAACATGCAACTACATGAAAATCCAACTTGTAAAGAAAAGGTTGTGAATTCTTGTTTCAACAACTTGCAGATATCATATGAACATGTGGAATTTATATCTTTCACAACTGATAATTATATCAATCCCTTCTTTCCATAAATGAATGTGTATTAAGTGTTAAATCAACATTACTCAGTTGAAATCAGATATAAGTATTCTTCAGGATTGCATTTGGTATGAGAAAATAATAGGCACGTCTATAAAAGAGAATCAATCAGAGCACCACTGAATGTAATGTGAAGCACCTTCAAAAACGAATCGACTTTCGGATATGGCATATATCGGCTATTCCTCCTAGCAAATGATGTGTGTTCATATATAAATAATTTCGAGTTTCTTAGCTCAACATGATTCTTCAAGAGCCTCTTCCAAACAACTTTGGACACTTGGAAGCTGTATTTCAATGAAGCAAACACATAGATTAAGGCATGAAAGGGAAGGGAAAAAGAATATAGACAAATTACACATACAATTAACATGAAGAAGATAGGCTAAACATACAGCAACTCCCCATCGGCAAGCAAATCAGCAATAGGCATCTCCTCATCGATTCTAAATTGAAGAACTTCTCCGAGCCATATTCTTGTTTGAGTCTACATGGGGGAAAACAGAATTTGAGCAGATCATTTGCTTATAGAGAAAGACATAAGTTTCACTATGACAGCAACCACGACAGAGAATCTGAGTAAGAGTTGATGGAAAAACCAATATCACGATAAAGCATGTCGACTTCAGATGAAAAGGATAAAAATTCACTATTAAGAAAACCCTGGCCGATACTCCTGAGATCACAAATCTAGTTCATATCCTCTCTGAATAAAATAAGAAAGATCACTTTCTCACGGTGAAACGAGGTTTTTTTTTTTTTTTAAAATAGAATAAAGAAAACAAGAAGCAAAGTTCGATCGAGTACCTGCAAGAACACATCGTCGAGCTCCCGGAAGCTGGACTCCGGCGATTCTTCGCTCACCTTCACTACCTCCGGCGAGCTCGTCCTCGTCACCCGCCTCATTCCACTTTCCGCCAAACTACCGAACAAGAGATCGCAGAGACGAAGAAAAAAGCTCGCTCCTTTCCACTACCTTCCAATCGGCATCATCGCACTCCCCATACCGGAGGGTTCGATGCCAGGAGGAGGAGGAGCAAGAAACTGGTCCCAGAACCAAAACACCTCCAAAAAAGTACCTTTTCTCATGCTAACGTGTAATCCCCCGCTCGCACAAATCCAGACACTCGCAGATAAACACAGACTGATCTTTTCCCATCTCTTCCCGTCTCCTCCATCCGTGCTGATCCACAAACAAATCCGCAGACTGCAGCCTCGTCCGTCCGCTCGTCTCCTCTCCTTGTCCAAAGTTTCAATTTTTTGTCGCTTCCACGAAATGAAACAATGCGCCAAGCAAGGATTTCTTTGTCTTGTCCCGAATTTACCGTCCGTCTGAAAACATTCTCCGCGGCTTGATCGAGCACCTGATGAATGCCGATGCGACTTGCAGAAACTTCTCAAATTCTGATGGTTCCTTGGGATGCGTAGCGAGCAGGTTAATGCTGGCTGAGGAGTGACATGGAGCGTGAGTCCAGAGAAAGCACGGTGGTCGTGTTGACCCTGCACTCCCCGTTCTCGATGCTGCCGCACAGGGCTGGGCCCACTCCACCTAACCCCACCATCCTATTTCTTCACAACAATAATGGAGCTATAAATATAGTTTGTTGCCATAAATACATATATAATTTATTCTATTTTCCTTTTAACAGCATGGTATATATTAAATATTAATTAAATTAATATGTTCAACATATTTTAAAATTTAAACTAGTAAATTAAATAATTATTTTAATTATAATCAGTTTTACAATAATGAGATCGTTCTATTTTGTGTAGAATAAGTCAGACTGAAATAAATGGATATATAATTTTTAAAAATTAATTAATTAAGAAAAAACCATGTGACTTGCGCCTTGTTCTTTGCCAATTTTAAATCTCCATCCAAATAAATAACAACTTCATGCATAGATCGTGAAGCAATTTAGTACATCATTAATATTAATTTTTAGCTCGAAGCAAACAATTTATCTTAATTTCCTCACGATCTAGATAGAATTGCTTCGTTTTTACTAAACAAGTTAGTTCATTACGAACCAATCTCAAATTCTCAATCCTATACTAAACATCTTTATGATAGCGTCCTTAATTAAATATCTACAAGATTAACAACGTAAGGGTGTCACAAAAATATTTTCAATAGTTAATTAATATATCTATTAAATGATATATATAATTAATTAATTATCAATTTCTAATTACAATGTACTGGAGTTTTCGTGAATTAGATTGGTCATTTTTAAAATTAATTATTTTAAAAGAATTAAATATCTAAATTATTAAATTAAAAGGTGTTATTCTAGCATTTAATTAATTAATAGTCCAATAAACACTATGCAAAAAATCACCAAACATTTTGAAAATGAATTAATAGACCAATAAATTTTGGCCCATTTAAGAATGATGTGAGATCAGCCCGGCTCGATTAGCATTTCCGGAGTGGCCCATTTAAGAATGATAAAGGAGCGTCGTGCGGTCGAAACAAATATTGCTGGCGAGGAGAGCGCGCGAGAGAGATGAGGACGAGAGGCGAGGCGATTCCGCCGACCGGCGCGATGCTGCTGTGCTCCGCCTTGATCCTGATCGAATGGTCGCATTCCTCCGCAGCGCTGTGGCTGAGCCTGCCGCCTCATACGATGAAATGCGTGTCGGAGGATATCCACGCCGGCGTCGTCGCCATGGCGGACTATGCCATCGCCCACGAGGGCGATCCGCAGACGGCGCCCTCCGTCACCGTCAAGGTGCTTCCCTCTCGGCCCCCTTTTGATCATCGCCCCTTATTTGTGGGAAGTCTTTGATTTTGCCGCCTCTAAACTCGTAGCCAATTTGTTCGTCGCTCAGTCTTGATCCTTTACTTTGGCTTTCTGGCATTGTCTGAAATATCCGTGTGCTCGGGGTGTTTTTAGGGTATTAGCTCGATGGAACACGAATTAGTCGCTCATAGCGAGACAGGACGGCATAGGATTTGGTTTGTACGATCGACAGGTTGAGATCTTAGATTGTTTTACATTTAGGTTTCTCACAGTTTTATGACACTATAGAAGCTAATCAGTGCGTGATTATGGAACTCGATTAACTATCTACACAACTTGGATCTCATTATCTACATGGTCAAGATTCGTTTTAGGTAATCATAAGAAAGTTAAAGCTGTTAGGAAATGCCAATTATATATTATTATTTAACAATTAATACAATGACTGATTGTTTAGGAAATAAACACTTAAATTTGATGTGCATTTTCTCAATTGGACAGTGCGTTGGTGTTGAAGTGTCAATGTTGGATGCGAGTACATTGAGGATAGATGAAGAGTCCAACTATCTCTATCTGATATGATAAGAATCATGACATTGTTTTTCATGGAAGGACACTGTATTACACGTATCTGCATTGTTCTTTCTTAATCAGAAAAATAAGGAGGCTCAAATTAATTACACTTCCTGACATGAAACTGGTGAGAGTGAATTACCAGTTTGAGATCAAGGTTTGGTTCTTGGACGGTTCAGAAACAGATTTTGCTAACTTGCTCTTTCTAGTTCTTATGTTATCCATTTTTCTTGTTTTCCTACATTACTTCCGAATAGCTGTGTTTGATAGTTATCCATTTGTAACTATTTCTTACTTTTGATTCATTGGCTACTGATTAGTAAATTGAATATGGGATTCAATGGTGGTATTTCCCTACAAGTTCTATTAGTGGCATTGCCGTGTAATTCTTATAATTCCGCCTTCAGTTACTCATGGAAAGACTTGTTTGCAGTTGCTCATTGGGCAAGTCTTCAGAGTAATAGAAACTGAACAAAACTGTTTTCCATGTATCTGGAATTTTGCAGTGTGTTCGGTGGCATTGGAGAGAGTAGTCACTGAATTGATAGAAACTGAAAAATTTTCAAGTGTTGATCTCCAGTGGGATTGATGAAAAAAAAAAATCAATTCAGATAACATACTGTCTATAGCTTCAGTATACTGCAAATGTTGTGGACTTCCCCATTCTAGCATATGAACATTTGAAGCCTCATTTACTTGCAAATCAGATAATCATTGATATCAACAGATTTGCCTTTTTCATTTCAGGTAACTTCGCCGAATGGAGATATACTTCATCACAAGGAAAATGTTACAGCAGGTCACTTTGGGTTCACTGCCAATGACCCGGGCAACTATCCTGCATGTTTCTGGCTTGATCCTCATCACAGTGGCAGAACTGGAACAAGCGTTAGCATCAACTGGAAAATCGGCATAGCTACAAAGGACTGGGGAAACATTGCTAAAATAGAAAAAATTGAGGTCTGAATTAACTGATAAACTGCTACTATGTCCTGTCCTGAAGTAAAACTTCATTTTGAATAGCTCCACTTATTTTCCCCAGGGTGTTGAGCTTGAGCTGAGGAAGCTAGAGGAAGCCGTAGAGGTGATTCATGAAAATTTGTTGTATCTCAGAAAGAGGTAAACTCTGCGCCTTGAACTCATGAAATCTCTATTGTTGCATACCAAATCATGATTTAGTTAAAAAAAAAAAATTCTTTCAGAGAAGCAAACATGAGGGATCTGAGTGAGAAAACAAACACTCGAGTTGCAACGTTCAGTATGTTGTCCCTTGGCGTTTGTATTGTTGCCTCTACATTGCAGTTGTGGCATCTGAAAGGTTTCTTTCTTAAAAAGAAGCTCATCTAATTATTCTTTAAGCTTGATTCCATGTCAAAAATATATATATATTTTTTCAGTTTTTGGTTTCAGTATTGTTAATTTTAATTTTAATTTTTGTTTTGTCTATAATGTGGCCTTGGAACATGTAACCACTGAGGTGTTCAAGTCCTGGGAAAACTGGCAGTAAACATTATATCACTCCTTAGAACCACTCTGGCAATCTGGTTCTGTTTCTAGTACTTGAAGTCTCTGTATTTCAGGAAATCAGATGAATAAATTGAATGCCTATTTTGAAAGAAGTCAGGGAAAATAAGCTGCCACACCTTCCTGTATTATTAAAATAGGAGAACACAGTTAGTGAGAATAAAGGATCAAAATTTGAATCCTAATAAAAACTAATAATTTGAAAGTCCCTTTAAATATCTATAAGTTGCATTTCATCAGATTTATTGATAGATGAATTAGGGAGATTATCTCCGAGATTAATCAGCGTATAAATACTTTGATTTTCAATAAATATGAATATTATGAATTTTTTTTATGAGTGTATATAAATTATATTTTAAATTTACGCGGCAAATATAATAAAAAACAAACAAAGGCATGTTTAACTGAGGACAGCTGGACTGAGAGAACATGGATAAACGCCCACAGAGAGAGGGATTTTTTATTTATTTTTATTTTTGAATTTAAATAAATTATTTTGGGTCGTCGTTTGGAATGGGCCGGCCCGAAACGGGTTCGTGAGCTAGCAGCTTGACACGTTATCCCGAGCGAATCCTGTTTGCTGTCCAACGCCGCACATCTTTGGTCATCCGCATTCATTCCCGTCCCCAACAATCGTTTCTTTCCTCTTTCACTATTTTTCTCCTCGTCGTCGTCTTCTTCCTTTTCCTGCCCAATCGCTTGGCGTGCTCATGGCCTTCTTCTCCCACCACCACCTTCAGCAACCGCAGCCTCCGGCGCAGCAGCAGCAGCAGCTGGGAATCCCCTTCAGGTGTCCCACTTTTCCTTTTTTACTTTTATTTCTTCCTCATCGGCAATTCCAAGGATCAACCTGAAAATTTCAGGAATTTCGTGCCGATCAATGGCCAAATCTCCGCTCCTGTCGATTTCAGCCCCGCTGCCTTAGCCGATCCTACCCATCACGCTGGTACTCACGTTTCCTCTTTCCGATTACTAGGGTTTCATTATGGTTCATCCCGTGTTAAAAATCCTTTCTTTTCTGGGTTCTGCTTTGGCAGTCGGTCGTGTTATGGGCCTCGCCCCAGGCGCTGGGACGGTGGTGGATGGAGGATCGAACGGCTGGGAGCCCATGAGGAAGAGGATCAAGGAGCAGGATCTTCTGGAGAACTCCCAGATATCGTCCATTGATTTCCTTCATACCGGGTCTGTGTCCACGGGATTAGGCCTCTCGCTTGATGATCGGAGAATTGCTGCATCGTCTGGGGAGTCACAACTTTTACTTCTCCCGACCTTCGACCAGGACATCAATCGCGAGATGCAACGAATGGATGCAGAGATGGATCAATTCATCAAGCTCGAGGTCAGTATGTTTCATTGCCTGCTTATATGAGTTTAGAACCATTTATGGTTCCAGTGGTGCATATTCATTTTCTCCTATATTTTCGTGGAGTTTTTGTTTTTTTTTTTGGAGCAATCTATTTGACTATTTGGCTGCTCACTAGAACCTGGTTGATGGAAAAGTTTTTTCTCTCCATATGATTCTGCACTAGCAACTTTGCGTGACTTGATTGACTTAATGTTTTTCTTCAGCGCTATACTTCACTGGCTGTTCCAATTAGAATTTATGACTTATAGTTTCTTTAAAATAAAAAACCATAGTTTGTGAAGTTTGTGCTGAGTAACTTGAAAGGTGACCCAATAATTCAAGTTGCTAATTAATTCACCGAGTTGTTGCTGTCATAATTCATTATGAAGTACTTCTTTTTATTTTGGCTTTTACTTTCATTTTGGTCTGATGGAAAAGCATATGAACATATAATCTTTTCAAATCCAGCACTCGGAGGAGCTTAGTATGAGGTTATGACAAATTTTACTGATGAAGGAGACAAACTCTGACTGATATGTTTTTGATATTTCAATGAAAGGGAAATCCCTTTTGCTGTCTGAAATAGGAAATCTTCTACTGTGTAATAATTTTGTTGGCAGGCGGTAAGTACCAGATTTTACTTGATCCGGTATTTGTCTCTGAATCATGGAGTAACAGGTGATATTGGTGTTGTTGCTTTGATATACAATCTGCTAATTTCTGATTGCATTTTGGATGCTTTCAGTTACCATTTCATCTGATCCCATAGGATAAGTTAATTATCAATAGATTTGATTGGAGATACTGTCCTTGAAATGATTTTGAATTTCTGCCTGTTTCATAATGTTTTGAACTTTGAAGAAAAAAAGAGTTATTTTTTTACTATACTATTTTGTTACTAACTGTTTATGGAATGGTTCTTAATTTCACAAAGGCACATTCAATGTGAAAAACCATTAAATCTTTGTTGAAGACTATATGGCTAATGATTTCTGTAGTTTAAAGAGGGCACAACTTCATATTGTTAGTTCACATATAGCTCATTGTTTTTCCAAAAAAAGCTAACTATTATTGTACATCTGTATTACATTCAAAATGTGGGTACAGGAAAGACCATACCCCAAGCAGTTTAGAAACTGAATGTGTTGGCATACACCTTGACAGTTTTTCCTCTCCAAAAGAAATTCAACATAAGCCAATACTCGAAAAAGAGATGATAGGCCATTGGTGAAATTGTCAATTCATATTGTAATCAGCTTTCAGGCCTTGATTCTTCTTCTGCAAGCTTGGCAAACTATAAACTCCTTGTTCATCCTTGTTTCTAGTTCACTTATTATTTTGTAATTTATAATAGTTTATCTTCCAGTGTTATTGCATCATCAACTCAACTATTTAGGGTCGGCTTAATCAATATTTTCCCTCCATTGAGCTTTATGGAAAGCTATATCACTAATAATATTCAGCTTAATTATTTTTTCATTACATCAATTAATATTTTCTTTAGCCTCCCTCTCCCCCTTGCACTTTCTTGCTTCCATTCTAATAGATACAAACTCCTCAAACAATAAAAGCTATTTGTTATCTTTGAGCGTATCAAAACAATCTCAATGTATTTTATCTCATTTTATCATCTATTAGAATTATGCTTAATCTCCTCGTATATTTATACATTTTTTATTTCTTATATTTATATTGGAATTTGCTGAATTTCTTTCAAATGGTTATATATATATTTTTACTTTATCTTTTCTAGTATCTTCATACATATGCTTCAGTATTCTCATCTTTGTTATAGAACTTGTTGTATGTGTTATTTTCTTTCAGTCCATAAGTATAGATGGTTGTGCAACAACGTTTATTATTACTTTTCACTTAAGACTCATAGACCTTTTCCATTTCGACCACAGATTCTTTATCTTATTAACAATATATTCATTAATATCAGTTCTTGTTGAATAATAGATTCAATATATCTAAATGTCTTACATGGATGTTATGCTCATCCATCTTAACTTTTAACTGTTATTCTTTTCTTGCTATAAATTATATTTCATACAGTTTGAGACTTTTAGTTTCTTAAGAATTGTTTTAAATTTAACCTAACTACACAATTCAAGCATATAGGAAAACTAAAATTTCATTGGTGAGATAATTTCATACTGCAGGAGCAAACTCTGTTATATATGTGTAACTTACAAATAAACTGAATATATTAGCAAAGTCTATAATCTTTTAGGTTATCCTTTTAAAGCAAATCTGTCTGTTGCATTTACCAAACAACTTCATGCATTTTTTGTGCCTATGAACTCTCTTACTCTCTGATGCAATTGGAATAATGAATATGATTAGTTTGTTTCCTTGTTTTGTTTGTCTCTGAGTTTCACTAAAATTGTGCTGGTCATTCTATGGTCTTTTTCGATCCAAACTGGGAATATCATCTGACTTTGCATTCAGAACTGTCACTTATAAGAATCCACTTGTACACCTGTCAAAATGGGCAGGGTGAGCGTCTGAGGAAATCAATAATGGAGAAGCTTCAGATGAAACAATTTCAAACGCTAGCTTCATTGGAGGAGAAGATCCGGAGGAAGGTAAGAGAGAAAGAATCAGAAATGGAGGGAATAAACAAGAGGAACGCAGAGCTGGAGGAACAGTTGAAGCAGTTGGCCCTGGAAGCAAGCACATGGCAGCAAAGGGCAAAGTACAATGAGAGCTTGATAAATTCCCTCAAATATAATCTCGAGCAACTATACGCGCAGAGAAAAGACACAAAGGAAGGGTGCGGAGATAGCGAGGTAGATGATGCAGCCTCGTGTTGCAACGGGGACATGGGTTTGCAATTGATGTCGAAGCAGAACAACGATATGGAGTCTAAGGTGTGTAAGGTGTGCGGCACAAACGACATTTGCATGCTTTTATTGCCCTGCCGGCACCTATGCCTCTGCAAAGAATGTGAAGGCAAGCTTAGTTTCTGCCCGTTGTGTCGCGCGTCTAAATTGATTGGCATGGAGATCTATATGTGATCAAAGGCCTCCTGGAGATGCTACCCACCTTGTCTGCAACAGTTGTGAATATCTCCATCTCCCAAATTAAAAGGACAACGATAAATCAGACTTTTATGCTCTGTTGTTGTATCTAAATATCCTACTGTGGTGTGTCTTGTTAGAGTCGAACAGCGTCATTTAGTCTTTCATATCAAACTCGAGATAGAAAATTCTGATGCTTTTTCGGATGTGTTCTTTGACTGGTCATCTGATGCAATTCAGCTAAATTGAGAATTGGTGGCCAAACCAATCGAAAAAAATCAGAATTTGCAGGGCGTCTGATCCTCTGCTTCGACCTAAAGAAAAAGAAAAGAGGTTTCTACAACCTTTTATTGTTGTTATGCTTCTTTTCCCTGTGTAAACGTTGAACAGAATGATGGTTATTCCTTTAACGGCTCTTCTTTCTTCCTTTCAACGTTCTTGTGCTGTCTTTATGTTTGGTTCCTTTTCCACATAAATTAGTTGCATAAATTTTATTCTTTAACTAACTTTTTCGTTAGATTTCAACACAAACCCATTAAATTATTTTCATTATATGACATCGTTTGTCTTCCTATTATAATCTTTCACTCTAATCTACTCAATTTGTTCAACCACAAAATTATTTGGTCAAGGCATTTCAAATTATGTAATCCGTCTAATACAATACTATTGTAGTAAATTCTAAATACTTTAAACATTAATATATCAAAATATTCTTTATCACACAAAAACTGGTGATTAATTTATGCACACAAGAATTTTCAAACAGGATAGCACTCTAATTAGATACCTAGCCATGATACACCTTCAGTCATGAATCAATATCATCTAACTTGCAAGTAAAGGCAGAAGCAATATTGGAATAAAAAAATGAGATCATGAACAGTCCACAAAGTTAATATAGAGAGATCAATGACACTCACAGCAGACATGCTTAGTACACAAGGAAGTTAAAAGGAGTGTCCAATAAATGTGCATTTAAAGATCAATAAGTGGTAAATTATGAAACTGATATAAAAAAGTCACTGGAATACAGCTTCTTCTAGGCAAGAAAATCAGAAATTTTCTAGGTGGAATATCTATATTCTCTTCTGTCAGCTGTGACATACATACAATATTTTGTGATTCCAGATATTGATGATAAGAATGTCATAGCGAAAAGAGTATTAGAATACAAACTTCCTACCTTGGGGGAATGCTATACCAACAATTGAATTAACACAGGTGCCTTTGCTATTTGTCAATTCAAACCTGTTAGATAACACTTCTTAGCACATACAAGTTTAGATGCATCTTAAAAATCTATTAAACCCTATGCAAGTTTAATCTAACAATCACATCCCTTATATCACTTTTAATTATGTCAACTACATTCATCCTCTTGCAACTTCACATTTAGAGATTTAACTTGTCTAATTATAAAATTTACCCCTCTCATTTCTGACATATTAGGTTTTTTTGTAAGTCATTTCTTACAAAATCAACATTCTCATTCATACAATATTATTGTAATAGAATCTCAGGAAATCCTCCCTATTTCAACTGCAGATTAGCTATTAATTACATCATTAATATCTCATTCCCATTGAACATATTGAAAAAATATCCAAGATAGTTAGTTATACACTTTGATTAATTCATTTCATCCATTTTAACTATTCTCTTCCTCCTTTTCTTATTATTAAAATTACATTAATTTTCTAATGTTATCATACACCTAAAGAAATATATTGGGTAAGTTCATCAGATGCAGATATAAAAGGATAGAGACTTGGAATTGACTTGATGTAAACCTATAGCTCACAAAATTAACACTAATAATAACTATATTATCATATATGTATTCTATCATATCTATATAATTACTAGATATTTTTTCCTACTTTAACAATCAAAGCATATAAAATTTGAAGCATTGCTAAATAATTAACGAAAATTGCAAACATGAATGCCTTCATACAATGCTCATCTGCCCCAATTTAGAGGGAGAACATTATTACCTATATTTACCACCCCATCAAGAAAAGTGAAACTTGCACTGTAAGAATCTGCAAGTACTAGCTTTAGTCAAATGGATAATTATTTATGAATTGATTAAAGATCTATTTATAAACTGCAGACAATCATGGTGCATATAAGGATCCACAAATAAAAATACAATGTAAAAGGTGGGGAATTTGGAAAAGGATAAGGTAGAACAAGCAACAACAACTAATGCTTATCCTACTAAGTGGAGTCGGCAATCAGGTAGAACAAGCACGAACACAAAATTATGCTGTGATTAGGACATGACATTATTCTTGAAGAAGGACAGGAGCTGAATGACAAACAATAATTGCATTGGTAACTGTCAAACATTTATAACCAAAGAATTACTAGTATCCATGAACTAATAAGAAAGATATACCTACCCTACAATACACTTAATTTACAAAGGACCATAGTTGACAGATGTAGATGCTCACAACTTCGTAATAAATATGTAGGAACATGAGGTCAACTTCAATTACAGATTGTACAGAGATTTTACCTAATTAAGCATCAACTTGCAAGCTCGCAGAATGCATATTAAAACACCTACACATATCTTTCATAGCTTCGGATTCATTTCCATACTCTTTAAACAAAAATTCTTCTTGCTTGAAATTTGATGGCACTTTCCCTTCACTGTAACACCGACTGCACAAGCTGAAATGAAGCTTTATCTCTGAGAATCTTGATCCTATTATTGGGTATTGGCATACAGAGCAGCTGCGCCGACCATGGCGTATTCGGTCACCAGCTTCAAGCTTAGTCAATGTGTCTAAGATCCCAAAACCCCAATCTGGATCATTGAACATCTCAAGAAACTCAGTGTATGACACCATTGAAGGATCTGATTCTCCATGAACCTCCAACATGTCACTGACACCATGAGAGGGGATGTAAACAGCCCGTAGAAGTTTTATATAGGTAATTGCATCACTCCTCCTGATGGTTACCCCACCTTCATTGCTAGGTCTCCATAGAAGTGAATCAAATACAGCCCTCTTCCGCTTCTCGGTAGGACCAGAGAAAAGAGGAGCAAGGATGGCAAAGAACATCCCCAAATCCACCCTCCCTGAACCAGTGGCATCAAGTACAGAGAGAACCTTCTCGTTTATTGCTTTTATAGCTCCTTGGAATGTTTCGGGTTTGAGGAACTGAAGTAACCTTCGAAGAATGACCTCCAAGGCAGCTTTCCTGATTGATTTTTCAGGTTCCCCAGTACCAGAATAGGATATGGGAACATCAGTCTCATTCATCTCTTTCTTCAAGAGATCCACATCACAACGATTAAGCCTTGCAACCCTCTGGAAAGCCCTGATATCCAACGCAACAGCCAAATCCTGCCTTAGAACAGTCTTTCTCCCGGCCCTCTTGAATTTTGATGGCTCGATGACAAGGTATGTCCTTTCACTTTCTGTGCCACTCCCATTGGGCTTCTTCTTCTTCTGAAGAACCTTGAGATGTGCAATCGCATCATACACCTCAACCCTTTGTGTCATTTTAAATGCTTCCTTAAGCGCCCGCTTTGCTTCATCAGACTCCCCAACCCCTAATAATGCTACCGCCTTGTTTAACTGTGCCCGCCAGTGGTTTGGCCGCACGCTCAAAACTCTGGTGAACATCTCCGACGCTCTTGGAAATCGACCTGCATCCATGAACAGGCCTCCGAGGTTATACAGCGCATCCACATGACCAGGCTTCAAATCAATGGCCTTCTGGAACTCCTGAGTCGCCCTCTCGTCCTCCCCCATGGCATGAAGGGCAGAACCTAGATCACAGTGCGCATCTGCATAGTCCTGCTGCAGGAAAATTGCCTCCTCCAAAGCCTTCTCGGCAGCACGGTACTCTCCTACACCGAACAGTGCACTTCCAAGAAGCTTCAGGGCCCTGAAATGGGTGGGGCAAAGTATAGCAGCTTCCCGGTAGTGCTCGCAGGCACCCAGGATCATGCCTTCTGCTTCCATGGCGATGCCGAGGTTGACATGGATCTGAGGGAGGATTTCAGCGGATTGGGTCCCCCCAGCCTCGGCGGCCTCCAAAGCCAGTAAAAATTCTTCTTTGGCATCAGCGTGGCGGCCGATGGCATAGAGGGCATTTCCAGCGCGAAAGTGGGCGCGGGCATCAGTGGGACGGAGTTCGCAGAGGCGGCGAAAGCTAATGAGAGACTCACGGAAGAGATGGTGCTCGTAGAGTCCCCGGCCGAGGACCATGTGGTTGTCAAAAGCCTCCTCCCTGGATCGAGCGGCGTCAGCACGGCCACGGAGGAGGGCTACCTCCTTTACAAAAGTAAGGTAATCGCGGCTATTATCGTCCCACGAGATCCGCCGCTCAGAGGAATCCGAAGGCCCGCTGATCTCCCGCGACCACCCAGTCTCGGAGAAGGAGTCATTGTTGTTGTTATCGTTGCCGCCGGCGCCCCCAGTAGTGGCCCTCTGGAGTTGCTTGGAGCGCAGACGCTTGACGAGGATCTCAAGGTCATCCAGGAGGATCCACGAGGAGTCAAAGGCGATGCCATGGTTGGGGGACGCCGCCCATGGAGGCGCAGCAGCGCGAGGCGGCGGGCGCTTGGGAGCGGAGGCGGAAGCCAGGAGACCATCATCGAAGAGGATGTCAGAGGCCGCAGGGGGAGTGGAGGAGGATGCCGAGGCCACAACGGCGTCAGAGGCAGCACCAGCTGAGCCGCTCTCTTCACCTCCCGCATCAGCCGATAAGCTCAGCCCCAGGGCGTCGAAGTCACGGTCAACGTCGCCGGCACCATCGTCATAGGTTCGGATAAGGCCAGGCAGGGTGAGGCCGACGTCCTGGGCGGCAATGAAGTCCGCGTAGGTGCGGAAGACCTCGTCAAGGATGGCGGAGATTTGGTCATCGCTGAACTTTACACGGGGATTAACAGACACCACCAACGCCGCCATCTCCTCGCGATTCAACCCCCCGTCGCCATTAACATCGAACCGCTCGAAGATCCGCCGCACCTTCTCCGCCCGCGTTCCCCGTCCGCCGACGCCAACGCCGCCAGCCGCCGCCATCGCTCGTCACCAAAACCCCCAAATTCGAGCTGCCTTCCCTCCCCCTCTCTGCCCTCGCTCCCTCCTTTTCCCCGTGAAGCGAGAAGCGAAGAGACGAGAAGAGAAGGGGGGAGTGGATTGGAAGAGATCCAGAATTCTTGGATTATTAAGGAACTTAACCGTTTTACCAAAATGAAATTTCTTGGGCATTATATCCTTCTCGCACCCAAAAACACTACTCACTTTCGTACCTTCTTCTTCATTGCGTAGACTTCTTCGCGATGACCGGGTGTCTTGAGTGACTGACCTATTGATGCGAAGAGGGAATGATACGAATCAGGACAGCTATAATTAAAGAGTTAACAACAAAGTGTACCTAAATATTGACGCACAGTTAAAGGCCGCATGTATTGGATTGACAGGTGGGCCCCTGGAATAACCAGTGACGGGGTTCTTTCTTCGGGCGACGAATCTGTGCGTGATTTAATTCGAAACGCAAAAAACGAAAAGAAAAAAAAAAGGGTAAACGAAAGGACAAGCTGTTCCAGGATGATGCGAGCTGTCTATTATTTTTTTAAATTAAAAAAACTTTTTGTTCTATACATTATAATTTTAAAATACTTTCTAAATATTTTTAAATGAAAATTTTAATACAATAAAAATAAGAATAGCCCTTTTATTTCTTTTAGCTATTTATTTTCTCCATACGAGGTTGGCATCGCGTACGGCATTGCCAACCTGTTGTTTTAGTCGTTTTCGCTTGGGCCATTAGATTCACGGGATGCACGCTAAGCTTTTGCCTGTCTGTTTTTGCTTTTGCCTATAACTAAAGAGGAAGCTACGAAACTGAAAAGAGTTAACATGAATAAGTTCTGCGTTTACAACAAATTTGAAAACTATCCATCCGCTACACGATAAGCAACATTCTCATCCAAGATATGTTTAGGGTTCCATATCAAAGAGTGGATGCCAGATGATGAGCTCGCAAGATAGGAGTTCCATGTATATATCTTGCTATTTTAACAGGAAAATGCAGCAGTACCTGGTTCGGCTCCTCTACCTGGAACCAAATGTCCAGACCTGCTTAACATAGATTACCAAAAAGATGCCAGTTACCGTGGGGAATGAGAACGAGAATGTGACTGTGATCTTGAGTATTATCTTCTTGGGCTCCTGCTTCTACTGTGGCTTCGACTATGGCGCCACCACTGCACAAGGTGGAGCAAAATAAGGAGAATTAATGAGAGAAAATTGTAAAACTTGTTCTTCATTGGTATTAATGGGTTAGAAGAAGGGTAACGAACACATCATAAACACACATACAGAATCCTCAATGCAATTTCATACTAAAAAACTAGTTATCAACAATGCATTAAGTACCTTGGTGGAGAAGAGCTGTAACTTCTACTTCTACCACCACTAATGACGACTGTACCATCTTATCCTGCTTGCTTCAGCAAGCTTTTCCTGTCGTCGTCTTTCCTGCTTCAGCAGCAGTGTCTTTCCGAACTACAGTACCAATCCATGAGCAGCCACATCTCAAAGTTCTTGTATAATTTGGATAAAACCTCAGTATTACATTAAAGTCATTAACCATGAAATGATGAAAGTAAAATGTTTTGAAGAAAATCCCAGAATGAAAGAAATATGTTTGAGAGAAGAAACCTTACTTTGTTTATTGAGTTGTTTACTCATTATCCTTTTGAGTCGTTCTTGAGGAGTTTCCGTTTTATCGCCCTGTTGAATTTTTGATAATCCCCCAATAGGAGTTTTGCTGAGTTTTGCAATTGCTGATGACGCGGAGCTGGAAGAAAAAGGAATAAACAAAAAAAAATCAAACAAGAAACCAGGACAGATTGGTTGTTTACTATTATCCTTTTGAGTCGTTCTCGAGGAGTTTCCTTTTTCTCGCCCTGTTGAGTTTTTGATAATCCCCTTTCAATAGGAGTTTTGCTGAGTTTTGCAATTGCTGATGACGAGGAGGCGCTGTAATTGAAAAAGGAATAAACAAAAAAAAGTTTGAAGCCAAAATCATCACCCACATCTTCAGTCTGCTACAACATTTAAGTTAGATAACATCCTACCTTATCGTTGATGATTGTCGCAACATTTTAGCACTCTTTTCTTGTTCAAGAGACAAAGAAGATGCAGGATCAACATGCAGTGCTTCGAGGATTTGACCACCAGACAGCCTGCAAGCATGCGCAACAGTCAGTGATTTGTATCAAAAATTTGAGATTCCTCCAGGACTGGGATTCTTCAAGTTCCCACGCAAGTCAGTTTCTCCAAATAGGCCAGATATTATATAAAAACAGTTAATAAATTTAGGTAAGTTGATTCAAGATCACCAATCTCAGAAGCAACCTACATTGACCGACTACTAATGACTCCTGCCCGCCCAACCACTAGGAAATTCATGAAAGGAAATAAAGATTCCACCAACCCCTGAACCCAATTATAATTGGCTTTAGGAAACCAGAACGACCATCAGAATAAGCTGCAGCACAGAAAAGTTCCTAATCTAGCTTTGCAAGTATTGAAGGTCGAGTGCGCCGACTACCTGAAGCAACTTCTGGGAATCACCCCGACGCTTGGCGAGGTAGACGCGCTGCGCCCGCTTGCGGGCCGCGTTCATCAGGTCATGGACCTTCCTTTCCGACCTCCGCGCCTCGTGCCACATCCTTCCTCTCTTCCTCCCTCCAGTACACCGCACAAGCTCCCGAGAGACCCGAAAACGAACCCTAGAAATTACGATCGGGACAGAAGAGACGCCATGGAATCACGACGATGATGATTCGGCATTTAATGGGCTTTACTGGGCTGGGCTTTCCATCTGACCAGTGGACTAAATTAGAAAAAAAACTCGAAAAATAGTATTTTTTTTATATAATCCAAATATTTATTTTTTACTATCCAACTAATTTTAGAAATGATTCAAATTCTACAAATGGAATATATTCTGAGTACGTGCAGGGGCATTTGTGTAAATTCAAACCACATTTTGCCCGCCCGTTGATTGGAAATGGACGGTGGGGTCCTCAGTGGGACAGTCCTCGGCGCAGCCGATCTTTTGGCGACCTCAAAAATATCTCCCCGAGCGATCACAGAGCGCACGTAACGTTAGTACGTATGCCATTCCACGTGGCAGATCGGCGCCACCCATGACAAAAAACCGGGGCCCACCTCTCGCCGCGGCACAAATATCTTGTGTTCCGCTGCCGCTTTGTTTCGATCTATCGGTGCCTCTCTTGCATCGTGGAAGAGGCGATCCAACAGCGGCAGAGTTCTGGGAAGCATTTTTGTTTCCATTTCTTCGCGTTTGAGTGAGGGCGAGGAGCGCCTGGGGAGGAATTGCTAACCGCATGGGCGAGAGTTCTTCCAATCGGCCGGATACGGGAGAGACATCGAAGATGGAAAGCCCTAGCACGGTAAGTGATCCTTACCCTCATTGCAGTGCATTTCAATTCGTAGCATGGTTTAAGTTTGCCTGACGTCTGGATCGATCTGGGTGATCGTTTGATCCTAGGTAAAAGTTAATTTTTAAGTCTGCTCTTGCTTCTTTCTCGCGTGTACATGTTTTTACAGAATTTGATGTCAAGATTTTTATTTGTAAGATTGTGGTGGCCTTTTAAGATTATTTTTTGTTTGGTTTTGGCAATATACTGGTACGATTTTTCTACTTTTTGAGAACACTGCAGTTGTAAGATCCGCGAAGAAAAGAATTGCCTTATTACAAGAACTTTGTGCTCCTAATAGCACGAAAAGGGCGATCTGTGTTTTCTCAATCGCTAGGTTCCTTCCATAGAGATAGATGACATCTTACGATCAGTTCAAGTTTGAGTGCGGGTTCTTTTATTAATATATGCATCCAAAAGCCTAAGGTAATTACTAAATTCTGCAGGATGTTCGGGTGTGGTTCTGTCCATGGCCGGTAAGGTGGTCCTCTAGACAAACATGAAGGTAAAGGGGAGAAGTTTACTCGGTGTTATAGGTAGCAACCTTTAGTATTACTACCCTTATCTTTGTGGAGCTCCTGTTGGTTGGAAATCTCCTGTTCATGTCCAGAGAGGTGTGTAGATGACCTGTGTCTGGATGAGTACACTGGGAAGGCAGAATATCTAGAACTTGATCTGATCATACTTGTTTGCCCATTTCTTTCATTGTGTCCTTAATTTCATCTTTTGGAATATGATGAGAATCTTTAATAGATGTGAATCTGTTCTGTATGAGCAATGCACATTCAACTTCTAGTTCTTCTTCATTATTTAGTTATCTAGATTGCCATCCTGAAAGCTAGAGAACCAAGCAAATGGATGCCATATAATATAAGGAGAATACCTGTTATCTGAGTGTGAGTGCAGGGTTATAGTGGGAGAAGCAAGCTAATACAAAAGCAAGTGGACAAAAGACGTATCATTGTTGTGGCTTTTGTGCATTTTTAGGTGTGGTGATTTCCTTTCTCAAGTAAAAATATCTATTGGAAAAACTTCTGGATGATGACTCCTTCCTATCTCATCCAACACACTGATAAATAGTGATTGGCTGTTAAAACATTAGTGCAAATCCAACTGTCCTCACTCTACCTTATTGGTTAAGACCTGTAGTTATTTGCTTGTCTGTCATGTTCCACCAAAATATAGCAATCTGTCATTTTTGATAAGGTAACTTTGACTTCATGAAAATTTCGACACCTAGGTCTCAAAACTAAGATGACTGGCATTTTTCACCTCTTAGTATATCATAATGACATCTCTCTTACTTTTCAGGACTCTCAGTTGGTGGATTCTCTATCAAAAGGATGGACAGATGAAAAACATACTTTATTTCTGAATTCCATTGAGTCTTCTTTTGTTAATGAGCTACACAATGGGGAATACAATTCTAAGGTATTTTATGGTTGGATATCAAGGACGAACACACATAGACAATATGAAAAAAATGAAACTGATCTGAAATCTGGTCAGGTTGTAAAAAATTTCATTTGCATTGAACCTAAAATCCCTTTCCATTTTGTATTATTTAATGCCCATCTTTTTGATAAAGCACAGCCTTTTAACTCTGCAGTTCAAGGTATTATGTAAGGAGAGCCTTGTCTACAATAAGGACAAGAAGAATGCACAGCTTGAGATTGGTTCTATAACTTTATCTGCAAATCCCTGGATTAGACATTTTAGGTCACCTTGCGTTGTGACAAAGAGGAATCTTGAATCATCAGATATGATTGGCAATTCTCAGTTCACTCAACCTTCACCTCATATAGCAAATGAGGGGCATTATGGAGAAGGAACAGGTATAAAGCAAAACTGTTGTCATGATTTTGCTGCTAACAATGCTGGTACTTTAAACTAATTCATGGGTACCTTACTCCATGCTTTTTCTTAGCTTGTCTTGAAGTTTTATTTATTTCTGAGTTATTAATCTAATATATGGCCATCTATCAACTTTCTCTGTCTCTCTTTCCATTTTTTTTTTTTTTTGAAGTTTGCTTCAATTTAGAGACAATAACTAGTTCCATTTTTAGTTTTATCCTAATTATCTGATGTTTGTTGGCCTGATCACAATCACCACATTCAAACTCATAAAATGTTTCAGAAGGTAATGTATGTTTGTATGATTCAAAATGAAACTTAAATTATCAAAAATGTTACAGGATTATTATCGATACAAAAACATCTATATAAAATATTTCATAAAATATTTATGTTTTATCAATCTTTCTTTCTCAAAAAGGAAAAAAAGCAAACAGGAAGCTCCCTGAGACCAGCATATTAGAGCACATCAAACATAGTACCAAAAAAGGAAAGAAAACATTGACTCTATAAAACAGAAGCTAGCAAAAAAGAAATTAAAAAACTTTAATCATCCAAGCCATATCATTCGGCCAAAACAATACTCTTTATTTACCAGACCATTTAAATTTCACCCAACTTATTGCTGCCGATGATTTGCTAAGGATGTCAAAAAATAACTAAAACACTTCTGCACTTCCTCCACACCCCTACATTTGCAGGAGCATTTGTGTGAGACTTGGGTGGAGGATCATGCATGTCATTGAAGGTAGAATCCTTCCTCATTTTATGCAGTTTGTAAAATCAAGCTTGCATCACAATTTTTAGGGAGGGCAACAAGACATTTTAGATTTGCAGATAGTCCTTCTTCAAACAATAATGACCTCCAAGTTCTGGAGCATGTGAACAACCCATAGGTAGTACTTGCCAAGCATGTTTCTCATATAGACAACTGGAATACAAGTAATGCAACTTCCTGGTGAGCCATTGAAGGATCCACACGTGTATTGATCCAACTAAACCTTTTCCTTACCGAATTTGCTTGTTGTTCAGCTTGTTTGTGAATATTAGCCAGCTGAGGATATTATATGGGATAAGCAATAGCCAGATCAACTTATTGATAGTTCCCCAGGCTCCTCTATAATTTCACTGTGTGCAGTCACAACTTTCAAATGGAGAAATGTTCTGTTTTACATTTTCACTTTAGCTTGCTCTTCTTTCTACCCAACCTCATTGATTTTGCGGCTCAGCCATTTTACATTTTCTTCAATAATGCTCATCCATATAACATTATAGTTCTATTGGTCCAGAATTTATTTTTACCTCACAATGAAGTACTTGAACTCTGTAACTTGAAAGACAAACTTGAACTTCATCTTGCAGAAGTGTCGGATCAAAATTTTTTGGATGATGGGCCTATATCTGAGAAAAGGTCAAGTATCATAGGTGGGAAAAGGAAGTTGGGGGCTGCAATGATTCCTGATTCAATCAACGATCAAGTATGGGCAAACATCATACTCATCACTTGTGCATCCAAATTGTTACACATGTTTTCAAGTTTTCCAACTTTCATCTGATGTCTTCAATCTGTTCACTTTTCAGTTTGTTCCGTCTAGGAAACCGTTAATTATGCCAATTTCTGATGGGAACCATGCTCTGCTCTCAACAAATTCAGAATGTAGTAGCCAAACATCAGAAGTTATTCCAAGCTCATTGCTTTCAGACACAAAAGAACTGCTACGTGACGACGACGACGAGGTTAACAGTTGAATTTTCAGCACACTAAATGAAGCTTATGGTGTACACCATAGCAGTATACAAGTAATATTGCTTCCTGGTTTTCAGATAGTTTCATTCAACTTTCGGAGGCGTTGAATCAAAGCAATACTGAGATAGTTTTTAGCTTCCAATTCGGAAAGCTTCCCTGTTATCAAGAAGTCAGATGTGCATGTTTGAGTGAAGATTGTCTGGTTTCAATTTCTGATCTTTTTTTTTTGTTTTCCCATAGGGAAAAAATCCTTGTCTACTTATGCATGTTTTGGTTTATCCGAAAGAATTATGTTTCTTGCCTGCGGAACTAAACATATCTCCACTAATGACTGTGCCCTGTGGAGTATGATAACATTTCCACATTGAGCTCGTAATCATTGAAGAAATTATATGTTTTAGTAGAGTGTAACAATTTAAATTATTCAGTAAGAAGGAAATAGAATTTTTTTTTTTTGATAAATTGATGTAGAAGATAAAAAAAAAATGATAATCCCAGTTAGTCGCATTGATTCAATCTCTGGGGTGATCGATCTGGTTTCACGAAAGTTTTTCATCGGCCATCAGGGTAAATCGGGAAGCACACGTAGCGGTCAATTTAGATGTCAAACATCCTTTGATTGCGATCTCCATTTGGAAAAAAATTTCTAACTGGGGATTGAACCGTAGGTGTCTGGGTGACAACTCAGATGTTTTACCGCGGTACCATAACCCAGGGACATGTAGAAAATACAAGTTTATATTATCTGTAGTTGTAATCTTCTTTATTAGGATCATTATTATGTGAGAAATTAAAATTATATAGGAGTTTAATTGATTTATAGTACAACTATGTTAGTAACATATGCATCTATATGTTTAATTCATATTTAATTAATTTATTATGAATATAATACTAAAAAATTAAAATATTTAAATTAAATAATATTGGACAAAATTTATAAAGTTACTTTTTTATTTTTAAATTATTAAACGGATGTTCTATTTTGATTTTAAAAAAACATTTCAACTTATTATTCTACTTTCTAATTTTTACTGCGGTATATACCAAAGAATATACTATGCTAAATATAAAAAAAAGTAAACGAATAAATAAAAAATATAAATAATATACTAAATTAATTAATTATTATCATTTTATTATTACGCAGATTAAGGAGAATTTCTATTATGAAAGAATTAAATTATGTTTTGGAGGCGGAATGATAATTTTCCTCATGATTTTTTTTAAAAAAATAAAAAGTAATATGACAGCTGGCAAGGGTAGTCATTATAGTAACCTCATTTTTTTTTAATCTGCTTTTGACTTTTCTTCCTTGTGGGAATGAGAGATCCGATGGGAGCAGCGTCGACCCCGAGGCGGCGATGGCCGAACCTACTGCCCATCGTCGTGGGGCTCGTCGTCATCGCCGAAGTTGTCTTCCTCGTCCGCCTCGACATCGCCAAGAACGCCGGCATGGTCCAACACTGGACCACCACCTTCCAGTTCCCCTCCACCACCGCCGCCTTTGAGGACTCCTTGGCATCGTCCTTCCCTTCCTCGAACGGTTCCCTTCGAGAAGAGGTTGCTGATGGAGGGGACGAAGGGCGATGCGAGGATTGGTTGGAGAGCGAGGATGCCATCCCGTATGCAAGAAGTTTCACCACCGATCCGATCATCGTCTCTGGTGGCGAAAAGCAGGTTTTTTCGAGTCACTTTTTGTAATTATTTTAAAATTTGCTTGTTCAGGCTATCAGAAAGATCGATTTTTTGATTCAGGTCACATAGTGACAATCTTTACTTTCGAAACAAGAAGTGCTTTGTTGGTTGCTAGAAATGTTTTTAATACCCATAAGAGAAGCCCGAGATGGTATACTCAAGCAATCCAGTTCACTTTTACTCCAGAGGATTTGTTGCAAACTATTCATCCATCATTTGTTCACTAGCCTATATGACATGTAACATATACTCCTTTTTTAAAGTAACTTTGATCGAGCAAATAATGTGTTGGAGCCATTAGAAGCTATGCAATAACCATTTTTAGGAATTAAGGAGAAGAGATAACAAAAAGTATTACGAAGTCAAATGCTTCACAGTTTAAAAAACAAAGTGAGTATGAGATCTAATCATGCAACTGTAACATGCTAACAGCAGATTAAAATGGATCTATTCTTTTGCTAGCCAATGTTTCAGAGTTAAAGCATGAAGTATTTGTTTCTTCCTTTGTTCCTGGTGCTTCAGCAAAGATTTGTTTAATCTGCTACTCAGAATTACATCATTTCCTTCCTCCCTTCCTGTTGCTCATAGAAAAGATGCTAAGATCTGATACTTCAGCAATCAGTAGGAAATGACAACCTATTCCATCTTTAACTAAAATTTGATTAGATATTTTACTGCTACTAAATATTATTGAAATAATAGTAATGCAGAGTAAATTGACACGCCTGTGACCATTGGCCTGCCAATTGACTAACATGTGGTAACATTCCAAGAAGCTTGTGTCTAGCCTTGGCATCTAGTGGAAAATGTGTAAAATCTACTGAGCATGGGTGTTTGCTGTATTTGTTGTTTGTGAGTAGAAAAGGATGCAAACAAGTGGCTCATTAGTAATTCGGAGCTAATTGAGAGAAAACAAATCAAATACTGATGGAAGGTGAAAATTGATTGAAATTTCCCCTAAAGAAATTATACTGAGCATGAAAATTCTATGACTTTACCAATGAAAAGAGCAACCAAATCCTCAACTGTTTGCAGGAAGATCCTAAAGTGACAAAAAAGAAGTTTGATTAATTGTATAAAAAATTAGGAATTATTATTGTGTCACTATATTTGAAGTTCTTTTAGAGATTTATTATCTTTAATGAAACATTATGCACTTGAACTGCCAAAAGTTACTTGCATGTTGTTTGAAGTCTGTTATAGTTAAATCAGATGATATGGGTTCAATTGGATTGATCTTGATCACAGACAGTATAGTTTCTGATTACAGGGAAAGAGGTCTTTTCATAGCAAAATCATTGTGATAATCAATGCACTGCTTTTTGCTTCCTTCAGAATCCTAAAAGTCATCATAATTAATTTTCTCTAAATAGTTTGCAAAATATCTTTGAAAATTTGTCAAAAGTTTTTGAGATTTACTTCTTTGAAAGTAAAAGAAAAAGTTTTTCTCTATTTTTAATTTGTTGAGCATGTGATGGAACCCATTCCATCTAAAATGATTGGCCATTTGGGAGGGGGGCACCGTCAGTACAGCCTAGATCGCTGCACTTATTAAGACCACACTTGTCCTTAAAGGCTTTAGGTATGTAGCACTTGGCTTCAACACACTCCTCATGTTTGTCATGGTTCACAGTTTCACTCCCTTGTGTGTTCATCACGATTCATACATATGTGCTTGACTCACATCGTAAACCATCATGCTTATCCATCTGAGACAATGGACGTGGAGCTTGCCCACTTCAACTAGTGCTCTCATACTCATCATGGCTTAAACACACTTGCCAATCTTTGTCTCTAATTCCATATTGAAAGGCATAAATGGAGTCTGATCCATCATAAAATGATAGCCACTCGTTTGGGAACATCACTGCAATGTAAGCACACCATATACCCAAGTTATCCATGTTTAACTATTGGCATCCGGCACCATAGCTTCAACAAACTCCAATAGCCTTCTTGGTTTTATGGAAATCTTAAACATTTTATAATGTTGCATGGTATCTAGGTATGCTTTCTGTTTTTATATTTGTTTTTCTGGTATGTATGAATTAGTATCTTTGCCTGTCATATCTACAGGACTGGAGTACATGCTCTGTTGGATGCAAATTTGGACATGTATTAGATCGGACACCTGATGCTACATTTAACTTACCTCGAAACCCCTCGACAGCTAGTGTACATCGGTCGATGGAATCATCAAAGTACTATATGGAAAACAAGATTGAAGTGGCACGAGGGTGGGTAAGCATAATTCATGCAGCTAGTCTCCTATTTGCATGAGATGCTAAAATGTAAAGGTATTTTGTGGTTGATCTGAGAATGTAGAGGTGATTATTCTGAATTTCATATGCATATATCAATCGTAGTTCTGAAACCTGGGCTTCCACCTCCAGAAGAATATGTTTTCTACTCCACCAGTAGTGCCATATTAAATTCTTTTTTGGTATCAGTTTCACCAGCATATGATAATATTTCACTTGGTATCAACTGTTCATACTGGGTCTGATCACTAGTAACATTCTTTGGAAAACCTTTATTTGATTCTCAAATATAGAAACAGATTGTTGGTGTATGAAATTGTGGTCGGTCATAACTCATAAATATGAATTTTAAATGTATTTTGCCTTTTATAAAAACTAATCTTCTTCAACCTACTGTTGTAAAGTTTTGGCAGAATGATATAGATATCAATGTTTCCCATTTCCTCAAAAAGTTGAGTATATTTATGGCAGATTTCTCAAAGGTCACATCTGATTTTGAGTTTTTCCCAAAGAATGAATCCTACTCTCAGAATGCTGAAATAGCCCACCTTCTTTTTCCCATATATTTAAAATACCCCTGGTTTGGTGAACTGAACCCCCTCTCTTTTCCAATAATTGACAAAATTATTTTGGAAAAAGTTTATACAAGTGAATTCATGAGAACTAGAGGTAGGCCAATTATTATTATTATTATTTATTTTTTAGTTGGAATGCCCTATGAAGGAGTTGTGGTCGTAAACTCTTTGATGTCCCATAATCATGTTACTATGGCTAGAAAATCGTACCAGAAGCTTCTTGTGAAAGTGTGGTGTTTAGGCATTCTTTTTAGTTGAAATGGGTCATCTTTGGGAACAACTCCACTTTCAACTCACAAATGTTTGGAAGCTCTGCTTGAGACTTCCAGGAAGCTTTTTGGTATGATATTCTGGCAAAATGACATGATTTGAATCATGCAGGAGTTTTTGGAATATATTCTAGACAAAATCACATGATTTGAGCCATCAAAGAATTTGTGGCAAAAATTTCTTGATGACTCATTTCAACTCACCAATAGAATTTTTTTTCCAACTAGAAAATCATCTGAACATTCCATATGAGACTCCAAGAATATGATATTTACTAAAACAGTTGCACACTTGACCTGAGACTTCTAGGAAGCCTTTGGTTTGTGTTTCTAGTTAAATGACAGGTTCTAGACCATTAAAGAGCTTTTAACAAAAATTTCTTGCTGACCTGTTTCATATCAACAATCATATAGACGCTCAACCAGAGACTGTAGGAATCCTCTAGTATATTTTTAAGCCAAAATGGCACGTTTTAGGTCATCAAGGTTTTTTTTTGGCAAAAACCATTGATGGCCCAGTTCAACTAAAACACACCTAAATGCTCTAGATTTTGAGGAAACTTCTAGTATGATTTTGTAGTTATTTGATGATCAAGGAGTATTTTATGTTCATTCTCACGAATCCACTATTATAATTTTTTCTCCATGACAAGTATGTTTTTGGCATCTACGTAATTGTAAAACATGGATGTAGTGCACCAAATTGGGTAATTTGAGTATGCAAAAAAAAAAAAAAAGGTGCATTGCTTGGGCAAAAATAAAGTAGATTCACCATTTGGGGATTCTGTGTATTCTTGTTAAATAACACTCTTTGGTAATAGTAGTGCATGAATCATTAATTTTTAGTGTGTACTTTCAATCTGAAACTGAGACTCTTTCTTTCATTTCAGGAGAGGTTATGACATTCTAATGACTACCAGTCTTTCATCAGATGTCCCAGTCGGATACTTCTCGTGGGCAGAATATGATATCATGGCTCCTATGCATCCAAAAACTGAGAAAGCCCATGCAGCTGCCTTTATTTCCAATTGTGGTGCTCGTAATTTCCGTCTACAGGCTCTTGAAATGCTGGAAAATTTCGGTATTCAGATTGATTCTTATGGTGCTTGTCATAAAAATCGTGATGAAAATGGTATGTTAAGAACCTTCCTATTTACTGAAATGCTTATGTTATGGTGCCATGCATTACAATGATCTGGCTTATACAACAAAAGAAAACATGCAACTGAATAAATTACAGCTGGATGATTGCACCATATATAGAAGAGCCTGATTTCACCATATGTAGATGAGCCAAACACAATTGTGAATAGCTAAGCAATGGTAGGCTAAAAGCGAAAAGGCATTATCCTAACATTTCTGAATCCTGATCAAGTTGGAGAAACTAATATCAATCATGTCTAGCTTGTCATGTAAAACAGAAAAAATAAAGCCTATTAAAGAGGTTTGGTAAAGATATCAACAGTCTCTACTTTAGAAGAAGTTCACCATCTGATGAAATGAAATCACAGTTTAAGTTTAATTTTTTGTTGTGGCCATGAAACATTAAATTTCTTGTAATATAAATAATACCTGCAATATCAGTTTGCATGTTCAGGTTTGGAAATTCTAAATCCAAAATCATTTGGTGGAGCCATAGAGAATCTTAAACCACAGTGCACAAGCTATGTGTGCCATGACTAGAGGGAGCTAAAAAACACTCTATCTTGCTAGGTTTACTTGCAACTTTAGTGCAGTATCCCAAAATAGAACTATTGGTAGCAGATCAGGTATAGCTTTTATAGCAGAATGGTTCAATATTCAGATGCCCATCTTATAAAGTAAGTTTTTTCTGGAGACACATTGCTATTTCATTGGAAAATTCTCAACACTACCTCCCGGTGATGCACATTTGGTTTTTGCATAGATTAACTTAACTCACCAATAACAAATAAGATATCTGACCTTGTGGCCTTGAAGATAAAATAAATGTTTTCCCACAAGTCTTCAATTACATGATCAATCTTCAAAACCATCACCTTCTTGTGACTGTAATCTATTATTTCAAAGTTGGAAAAGTAGGAGTGTACTGGTTTTGTTTTTAATCCTTATATAGGTGGCGTCTATCTCTTGTTGAAGATCTTTTTCAGATATAAGGATTCCAATGCTGCAAAGAATCTCAACTCTAAGAAAAAAGTAATGTCATTATTTTCCTAATAAAATTTGTTTACCATGCTTGAAGGCTTTGTTTAAGGGCATGAATTGCCACCTTGAGTGTGCATAATAGCTGTCTTTGTGCAATATACTTAAAAGGTTGCCCTACATGTATCTCAACAAGATAACATATAACAATGCATTGTCAACATCAATCCAGAATATTGGCAGCATTGATTATACCCATAGAAGTTTTGGTGGAATTGAGAGACAACAAGTGAAAATGCCTTGAAGCAATCCACTCTGTTAGTTTGGGTATATTCTTCAGCAACATAATGTGCTTTGTAATGATCATTTTTGTCATCTGAAAGATATTTTCTGGTGATTTCAAGTGAATAGAACATGCATAGCTACTAGTGCTGAAGAGAAAAGCTTTCATGTTCTTATGAGACATTATTCTAATGGGGAACAACAAGGGCTTCTTGTCACGATTTGAAATTATGATAAAAGACAATGATATGGCAATCTTGGGGAAAGCGAGCTCAAATTTGTATAGAGAGAGATTATGAAGTGGGATATTTGCTTAACTTTTTCAGAAAAATGATTGGTAAAGCAATGTCTGTTGATGAAGGTATCCATGACAAATAGTTTGTAAATGAAGGGAAGCCAACACCAGTGGGATCCCACTGACAATCTGATGCAGAAAGCTACCTCCATTGACAACACACTTGCAGTGGAGCAGCATGTAGAGGTGGACTTTGACCTAATAGGCAAGACAAAGTTGTGGAAGGAGCAAGAAAAGTGGTGGATAACAGTTGAGAGTGAAAAAAAAAACAATTTCAAAGAATGTGGCACTAGTAGAGACATAGGAGTGTTGTGATGCTAGATGATAACATATGTGATCCTGTTACTGTGAGAGTAAACTAGGACAATTGGGCAGGTAGAGCGAGTGCTTAGTTTGTCAAGACAAAGATAGCCAGTAACTCTCGATAGTAATTAGTAAATGTATACTGTTTAGAAGATCTGAATATTATAGTGATAGCCTCTATATTTGGTTCAATGACAAGATAGGATCAATGGGTTCAATCCTAAATAGCTGAGAGGTCATATCATGTGTGCATAGCTTCTTTTTCTTCTTGTGCTTATGCATATCATTGTGAAGCTACTCTGCTGTTTCTAAATGAAAACCAGAATAACTGAAGATTATCTTGAGAGCCTTTATAGTTTTATTATAAATCCACTTAAGATAAATTGGAAATACTGTAATCTCCATAATCCGTAGTCATAGAGTAATACTTGAGGATGGTCAAGCATATTTTGAAAATTAGATTTCATCTGTCTTTGAAAGATGAAAAAATAATCTTGGCAAATAGTCTTTCACTTTTAAATTCTTTATGAATATATCTAAATTTGATGGTTTTGTGATGAAAGATGTTAATTGGTTCTTGAATTAATACCTTCATTCTTTTTCCCTTATTAAGCAAATTTTCTTCTTTGTTCTTACAGTGGACAAGGTTGAAGCATTGAAACGCTACAAATTTAGTTTGGCATTTGAGAACTCTAATGAGGAGGACTATGTTACAGAAAAATTCTTTCAATCCCTTGTTGCAGGTATTGTTACTTTCTACTTTAAAATTTTCCAATGAGTTATTTGTGTTAACTTTTATGTAGATTTGTGTGAATATTTGTGACTTCTGTGGTGATTAATCCTATGTGGATTTTTGTTATTTGTTTAAAGTGGGATTCTTTTGTTGACACATAGATGTGGCAAATAAGTTACTGAAACACAATGGTTGTTTTGCAAGTCTAACTTCAACAGATAAATTATATGTCTTTGTATAGGAATTTTTTTTCTAAGAACTGCACTGATTCTATTGGTTCTTCATTTTCATTTTTTATTTTATTTTTTTACAACTAATACTGCCATAAATGAGAACATTGATTTTGCTAATGCAATTCTTCTCTCAATCAACCTTCGCGCATAACCAAATACTATTCTCACTGTAGCTAGTATGGTACTGACCATTTGATTCTTTTTTTTCTTTACCACTTGCCACTTGCCATCCATTGATATTGCATACATTATATCCTACATAGAGTTCAATGGAAGTACAAGATTTATGTAGCTGACCCTAAACAATTGGGACTCATAACTATTTGCTGTTTGTGCTACACTTCTTGAATATGTGGCATGGCATTCATTAACATCTTTACATTTTGACCTGTTTCCACATATGCATTAGAATGACAATCCATTGTTCATCAATTTTGTAGAGTGCTGAACTGGAGGAATGACAATTCTTTTTTTCCCTCTTACCCATATTTCTTTATGTTGACTTACTTGCAGGAGCTATTCCTGTTGTGGTTGGTGCCCCCAATATCCAGGAGTTTGCACCTTCTCCTAGTTCTGTTTTACATATAAAAGAGCTTGATGATGTCGAGTCAGTGGCTAAAACCATGAAGTTCCTTGCAACAAATCTAAATGCATATAATAAGTCAGTAAGGTACTTACCGGCACTGATTATTTGCAATATCTCTCATTTCTTTGGTGATACTTGAAATTCATTTGGTTTCTTAATGTTGTAAAACTAAATTCATTTGAGCAAATGCATGAAGTGATCTCTAATGAGTTTTGGAGTAAGGTTTGGTAGTAGCTATCACAACAAATTTTGTTCCAAGACAGTATAAGATCCATAGCTCAACAATAGAATTCCTTAACAATGTAGTCTTTCAATTGGTTTTCAAGAAATCGTAGAACATCTTTTTGGTCAGAAAACTCCAAAGAATCCTTCATTGTTAAAAAAAAGTCATACAAGGAGCTCATCTCTGTCAACAAGTATTCTTATGATAAATGTCATAAGTTTTTTGCATGGATGTTTTAGTCCCACAGTTTGCAACTGAAAATTGGGAGTTTTTACTTTTGGACATGTTGTCTGATCTTATGAGATGAAACACAGATATATGGGTGTCTAAATGAAGAAATGATAAATTTTGGACTTATATTGCAAGGTGGTTGGCATGTCAAATATCATAAATTTTCTAACATTATAGAAAGGAATTCAACTTTGATATAGAAATGATAGAATAAATAGTAACAAGATTTCACTATGGAAAGTTCTGTGTTTTATCTGTTTATCTTTAAAAAAAATAAAAATAAAAATGTTTTTCCCCCTATCCGTACATAGCTTTTTTGTCCATATGGTTTCTGTGGCTGTTCTCTCTTTTCTCTCTACAATCATGCTTCTGAATGCCCCCTGAATATAAAACCAAATGGCAATAGCTCTTTTTAGTTTTTTGGTTCCTGATTATTTCTCATGTTTCATTTCGGGTGCCTACGACTCTCCTGTTTGATACAAATTTTTCCTGTTAAGTCTGCATGCAACATGCAATATCTTCATCCAAGATGCGTTATTTCATCGAGTTCCTTTGTCGTTGGGCCTTCCCATCATTGCTTGTCTCTCCAATTCCATAATTGTTTGTTGCATGAGAGTAACCATGATATGCAATAGCTTCATCAGGTGAGAAACAGATTTTTTTTTTTTAAATTCAAAATCATAAAATTGCACATATCATGAATAACCCACATTTTTGTTAATTTTTCTCTCTTCTTTTCCCCTTTTGTTATCCATCCAAGTAAACCTTGTAGTCTTATGAATGATTCATTGTTCAAGCTGTCCATGACGCCGTCTAGATTGGATGTCAAAATAGGATATTCATCCCTTGGGAATTTGTGCAGATTTATAATTTCTTTCTTAGTTTACATGATGTATGAAGCATTCTCAAGAGAAATGGTGTACCTTTTAGTCTAGTTATTTGGATTTTCACTCTCCTCTTCAATGGTCTTGTTTTTCAGTTGGAAACTCGAGGGTCCGTCTGATTCTTTCAAGGCACTTGTGGACATGGCTGCAGTTCACTCGTCATGCCGTCTATGCATTTTTCTTGCAACAAAGATCAGAGACAAGGAAGAAATGACTACTAAGTTCCAGAAACGCCCATGTAACTGCATCACCATGTCAGGAACTGTGTACCATCTATATGTGAGAGAAAGAGGAAGATTTCATATGGAATCCGTCTTCCTAAGGTTATTTATCATCTAGCTATTAACTCATCAATGATTTTCTACTGTCATTTCTTTACACATTTCTTGGCACATCAGTAAGGTTGCTCCCTTATGCTAAGGGAGAATATTTCAGGCCCTAGAACTTTTGTTTTTCATGTAAGAGTAAACTTGCACACATTACAGATCCGTGTTAGCCGGAATATCTTGCTCATTGGAACCACCCACCCTTAAGTTTCTTTTAGCTTGTGAATTACTTTTATCAATCAACCACATCTCGACACAATCTCTTTTGTCATTGGCAGATCAGGGATGCTGACTCTTGGAGGAATGGAATCTGCAGTGTTATCAAAGTTTAAGTCACTGAATCACACTCCTGTGTGGAGGAATGAAAGACCAAAAAGTATTCGAGGAGGAGATGACTTGAAGATCCACAAAATTTACCCGGTCGGTCTCACACAGAGGCAAGCATTGTACAGCTTTAAGTTTGACAGTGATGATGATTTTAGGAAACACATAGAGAGCAATCCTTGTGCAAAATTTGAAGTTATTTTCGTATGATAGAGGTCTTTTCTAATTCTCATCTCGACTAGTCTTCCAACTTTATTCGGCATAAGAATTATTTATACCCAATTTTGTAAGATATTGTTCAAAGATTTGTTGTGCATATTTGTTTTCATTTTGCAATCTCGGAGAAGCATGTCCTGAAGATTTTATTTTATTTTATTTTCCATTTGCTAGCATAAAACTTTAAAGACTGTAAGAGTGTTGTATTACTGTCTATTGCTATGTTTTTATCAGCAGAAGCATGTTCATTTTCCCCTTGATTTCTTCTTCCACTACTAAAACAAAATTTTTCTCATGACGTTGAAGCATTGTCAAAATGTCAAAAAGAAATTATCGCAAGAAATGTAATTGGTTCGATTTTGCAATTTAAATATTAAATCGATATAACATTGATTAATTCGGTTGGTTATGAAATTAATTGAATTTTTTTCACAAGTAGTAATGCAGTATCAATCGGTTGTTATATTTGATTTGTGGATCAATAATCGATTAATATTTTATAATTAGTCTTGAGAAAATAATTTAATTGGTTTACTCTAATTTTAAATTTTAAGAATTACAGAATTAACTTTTAAGATGATGGAAGAAGCATGAGACAAGAAAGCAGATCTCTCAGGAGAATCTCCTCTGACCATGGATAATCCATCAGCAACTCTATCTAATACTTCATGGCTATGTTTATAATATGGGCTCATCAATAAGCTTAAACGGTTAGATTAAATATAATTATGTTGATAATAAAACAGTTGATTTCATTTATTTCTTAGCTGGGTTAGTATCATGTACATGTTTACATGGAAGCAAGTATTACAATTATAATTCTAATGCAAATTACTTTTCTTTTCTCCAATGTAGTTCATGACTCATGAGTTGTTTGGTTTTGTGTGCAAATATATGCTTGTGGTTGTAGCTTGATCACTCCATCCCAATTTGGCAAACCATACTCCCAAAAATAAAATAAAATAATCACCAAGAAAATCGAAGACAACAATCAGCAACAACATGACTAAAGAAAAGAAATCTTTCCCCCTTTTTAAATCACTTTAGTTGTGTAAAGATAAAAGAAAGTTAGTTTGGTCTCTTTTCTTTTCCTTTCTTAAGGCATTTACAAAAAGAAAATCATCATAATATTTTTTTCCCAGTTGGTTGTTCTCAAAATGAATCACCTTAACATTTCCATTTGTGTTCTGCAAATAATCCAAGCTAGCTCTAATGCTCTATACTTACCAAACAGTATTAAATATTATGTTAGTTGGATCAAAAATGTGTGAATAAATAAAATAAAATTCGGCAGAAAAATGAATCTGTTGCTTCTTCCATGGCAATATAGACAGAGTGATGAAGAAATAGCCAATATATATACACACTCACAGGGAGGAAGAAGCAGAAGCAGCAAACAGCATGGGCTCTTCCTTCATGGTGAAAGCAGTGGCCACAAAGCCCCTGGTCATCAGGATCAACCTCGCCTTCATCAGCTTCTTCCTCTCCGCCTATTTGCTGCTGCTGCTGCTCCACTCGCCGCCGCCGCCGTCGCTCCGCGAGCAGAGGAGCAATGCCGACGAGATCATCCACTGCTCCTTGCGCAACTGCCTCTTGAAGAAGGTAAGGTGAGTAAGAATGGTCTGTTTCGCTATCCAAATTGAAGGGGCATCTCCATTAATTCCCATTGTTCCATGGAGAAGGAAACGCGAGCAGAGTGCTCTGTTTCTGAATCATTACTGTTATTTTGAGTTTACTAAATAAGTGGAAGAAGGAGCGGATTGAGAAAGGAAACTTAAATTAAGGGTCCAATTGATAATATTTATAAATTAAGGGCTGATTTGAGAGCTACCTGCAGGGTCCAGGTGCAGAGAAGGAGAGAAACGCCATGGAGAGGATCCCAAGCTTCCTCAAATCCTTGCCCGCCAACACTGAGGTCGCCTTGGTCAACATCGGCGTAGCTGAAGCCTCCAACAGGGGACTCCTCGTCGGCCGGCGGATTCCCGTCACGTTCGAGCGCGTCTCCAGCAACTTACGGTGGGAGGACCTGTTCCCCGAGTGGATCGACGAGGATGAGGAGAACGAGGAACCCTCGTGCTCCGAGATCCCAATGCCTGACTTCTCCTCCTACGGCGTGGTTGATCTGGTGGCGGCGAAGCTCCCGTGTGAGGGGATCCGGCGGGACGTGTTCAGGCTGCAGGTCCATCTGGTGGCGGCGGGCATGGCGGCGCGGCGGGGGAGGCGGGACGCACGCGGGGCGGTGAGGCTGGCGCTGCTGAGCGCGTGCCGGCCGATGATGGAGCTGTTCCGGTGCGACGACGTGGTGGCGAGGGAAGGTGACTGGTGGGTGTTCGAGGTGGAGGCGTGGAGACTGGAGCAGAAAGTGGCGCTGCCGGTAGGCTCTTGCGATCTGGCGTTGCCACTGAGGGTGAAGGGTGAGCAGATCAACTGTTCGATTGTTTGCCTATCCGATTTGAAGCCATTTTGAGATCAAAATTTCCCAGATCAACTGTTCTTCTTTAATTCTCCAGGGAGCGGTAGGGTTTTCGATATATCGAAGCTCGTCGGCCTTCCGGAGGTGGCCGACCGTCGCGAGGCCTACGCCACCGTGATCCACTCCTCCGACCAGTACGTGTGCGGCGCCATCGCGCTTGCGCGCAGCATCATCAGGACGGGCACCGCCCGCGACCTGGTGCTGCTCCACGACAATTCCATCCCCGGCGAGAAGCTTGTGGCGCTGACCGCCGCCGGGTGGCAGCTCCGCGAGATCGAGCGCATCCGCAACCCCCGCGCGCAGAAGGGCTCCTACAATGAATACAACTACAGTAAGCTCCGGCTGTGGCAGCTAACCGAGTACCGCAAGGTCGTCTTCGTAGACGCCGACGTCCTCGTCCTCCGAAATCTCGACCTCCTCTTCCGCTTCCCCCAGGTGTCGGCCGCCGGCAACGACGGCGTCATCTTCAACTCTGGCGTGATGGTAATAGAACCCTCGGCGTGCACCTTCGCGGCGCTTATGGCTGCGCGGGCGGACGTGGTGTCGTACAACGGCGGCGACCAGGGGTTCCTAAACGAGGCCTTCGTGTGGTGGCACCGCCTGCCGCGGCGGGTCAACTTCCTGAAGAACATCTGGTCCAACACCACGGCGGAGGCGAGGGCGAAGAACCGCCTGATGGGCGCCGGCGCCGGCGGCGAGCTCTACGCCATCCACTACCTCGGCATCAAGCCATGGCTGTGCCACCGGGAGTACGACTGCAACTGGAACGTGGCGGAACGGTGGGCGTACGCCAGCGACGCCGCGCACGCCACGTGGTGGAAGCTACACGACGAAATGGAGGTGGGCCTTCGGGCCTTCTGCGGGCTGACTGGGCCCAGAAAGGAGCAGTTGGAGAAAGACAGAAAGCAGGCCGAGTTGATGGGCTTCATCGACGGCCATTGGAGGCTCAATGTGTCTGATCATTCGGTGAGACTTGTCGAGTGTTGACGGGTGATTTTTTCGTAAAAAAGTTTATTTATTTTAAAAAATTTCAAGAATAATTTTTTACGCATTGTTAGGACTGTGTATGAGTAAATAATAGCACCTAACCTCATTAATCGTGATGGGATATTCCTTAAATGATGACGTGACAGGTATACACGCTCATCTTCCCTTAAAACGACCACTCCCTCCTCAGCAGGTATTCACTACTGTTCATCTTCTTCTTCCTCCCGCTGTTCTTGACTTGAGCGTCGGAGTGGTCGCGCTAGGGCACCCTCTTGTAACACTAATTGGAAGTATATTTTGATAAATTTCATATATCAGGGCGTTTTTTAGATAAAACGCAAAAAATTATATCTTGCTGTGTTAGCATTAACCGTAGCACAGTTCAAAATGCTGCTGTCGATGTCCGCGTCCTCCTTTCCTTCTTCAACCTCATCCCCTTCTAGGGCATGGCGATCCCTCTGTTCCCCCAATCTGCTTCCCTTGAACCCTAAACTCCATCGCTTCAAGATTCCGTCCTCGTCATCTCCTCCTCCTGCCTTTACCGTAACTGGTCTCCCTTCGTCGACGGCTCCGGTATTGAAGAAACGGAAGAGGTACCGCAGGCTTTTCCCCGGGGAGACCGAGGGCATCGTGCAGGAGATGAGGTTCGTCGCCATGAGACTACGCGACGACGCTGGTGGCAAGGAGAAGCAGGAGGAAGAGAGCAGCGATGGCGGTGAGGAAACCTGGCAGCCGACCAAGGAAGGTTTCTTGAAATATTTGGTGGACAGCAAGCTGGTGTTCGAGACCATCGAGCGGATTGTGGATGAGTCCACCGATGTCGCTAGTGAGAACTTCGATTCCCTGCTTATTATTATTATTATTCTGCTGTTATTGTCTTGTCAAAAGTATGGCTGTAAACTTGTGCTCTAGCTTGCAAGAATCTTGTCGAGGTCGAACTTTCATTATCTAAGATCAGCTAGAGTTTAGCTAGGTATGTCCAAACTCAAGACATCAAATTAAATTTAACTGAAAGTTTATCAAATGCGTTGCACATTTGAAATAAATAATCTCAGATCTTAAGGTCCTGAGCTCATCTCAGAATTGTTCCTATCGTCTACTTTCCCTCATTCAGCCAGTGTGGTGACTACCGCATTCCTTAGCCGAGGCTGACTAGGTCATCAACTTAGGAAGCTGGAATTATTGTGCTGGTGCCATTCTGCATCTTCGTGCAAGAACCGAATGGCAATTCCTGATTGCTTGTTCTGATTTAGAGAGTTCACTCCAAGTTTCACCTTGTGTACTTTTTGAGTTGAGATGTTTATTTCGATTGGCATTCTCATCTTATATTTGTACATTGAATAACAGATCACAAATTAATCAATTTGCAAAGCACTGCTAGCGCAATTCCTCTAAATTATGATATTTTGGAGTAAGCCACTTAGCAGTGCTTGGAAATGATCCTAAACAGCCTGATGGTTAACGTAATCATTAACAATATTCATACAGTGCCCTTCATGTTTATCTTTCGAACCTTTACAAGTTGAAACACTGATTTAATATCAGGCATAATTGGGTCTGTGACTTCATATCCGACTTTCATTATAGCTATGTTTTTTTTTTCATGCCCATTAGTTGATGCAAAATACTATGGTCAAAAGCATCTGATTGGGTAAAGAACTAAGAATTTTATTTTGGGATTAAAAAAAATGTGGAATTTTGTGGGATATTCGGGAGACACTTACATGCACATAAAAGAAAAATTAATTCAGTTGTGGGTTCATCAAGTGTCTTGAATTTGGATTTTAGCAAGAAATTTACTGATTTCTAGTTATGTTTTTGCAGAGGTTTATTTTAGAAAAACTGGTCTTGAGCGGGCTTCTAATCTTTCCAAAGACTTAGAATGGCTCAGCAAAAGGGAGATTATTCCACAACCAAGTAACCCTGGAACTACTTATGCCAAGTATCTTAGCCAGCTGGCTGAAAATAATGTGCCTTCATTTCTTTGTCATTTCTACAATATCTATTTTGCTCATATAACTGGTGGTCAGGAGATAGGTAAAAAGGTAAACAAACATTTTGTCTTGCACATTGTTTCTTGTAAGAACAATGATAATCCATTTGTTAATTAGTCACATTTAACTTTGCATGAAATTTATATTTTCCATTTGTGTATTTGGATTCGTTGATCGTACTGACAGGAAAATCATCTCACTCTGTTGATTATGTAAACTTATTAACTTTATAGATTGAGTTTAGAACCGCAAATTATAGTTTTTGAACATGCAGTTTATGCTACATAGATATAAACATAAAAGCTTCCCATGAATCTGCTTATGTATTACCAGTTTTAACTTTGTGAGCACCTTTGAATATATTAGTTATGAAACCTTGTAAGAATAAGATTCATGGTACTAACACGGTGTGAGTGTATATGATTGTTTTATGCCAAAGAACATGTATCTTTTCTTGTTTTTAGTCCTTGGTCTTTTCTATTCCTACATGATATTCTCAATGAATATGGTTAAGATGTGTATTCTACATAGATCATTATGAAATCAGAAGATCATGAAGCATCATATCTCTGATAATTTCAATTTTTTTCTACTGCATGCTAGGTCAGCAGCATGCTCTTGGAAGGAAGCGAACTTGAGTTCTACAAATGGGACAGTGATGCTAATAAGTCTTTGAAAGATGTGAGAGACAATCTCAATAAGCTAGGAGAGGTATAAGTTACAAGACTAGAAATGTTGATAAGAAAAATCAAACGTCTTTTGATAATGATTGATTTTTTTTATAATTCATCTCTGCAGCATTGGACTCGAGAGGAAAAAAATACATGCCTGAAGGAGGCAGCCAAGTCATTCCGGTATCTGGGGCAAATAGTGCGCTTGATAATTTTGTAACTGGGTTTTGTACTCCACTTCCTTCGACTTTCAGTTTTTAGGGTACTTAGCATTACTCTGGGAGAGAGCTCATTGGCCAAATTAATTGGGCCAGTTCATGATATTTTGTACCTTAAACGGTACTTGGAAACCAAGCTGTCTAAAGTCTGTGATATATCTTCTCTAATTTGCCAGGTCACCATGCTCTTTGTAGATGAGTTCTTTCTTTAATCACTTAAAGAGTTGTGTGAGATGAAATCACTGGCTTTCTGCCTCTTACCATTCTGTTTTTATTTTTACTTCCACAACTTACACCCCCAGCATTATCATGCAATAGCAAGTGCTTGCATTGAAGGGACTTCTTGGATTCTTTAATCTTGGCAGACTGCTCGGGTCCATTTGCTGTTGGTTTAAATATCACTTTTTGCGCGTGCTTGTGTGTTGTATATGGACTTTGCTCGCCATGAAAGACTACTAGTTAATCAGTTAATGATATTGCATTTATCACTATAGTTAATATCCCTTTTATTGTACTTTTTTCACACAAAGTTGGTTCAACACTAATGCATCTAGTCTATTGGAGTTTGTCGTATTACTGCTATTCTAGCACGTCACTCTACTGTACTGCATCTACATTCATCAAATTCCTGTCAGCAGAAATCATTCATTGCGAGTGAATATGAGATTACAAATCTCAATCTTAAATTTGTTTGAGAACAAGGTACCATAATCTAAAAACTTATATTCTAGAGTTTTTATTTCTTCCATTTATTCTCAATGAAAAATTCTGCTCCGTGATTCTTATATTCCTTCTGAATTGGAAATTGAATTTTCTTTCTATCAAAGCTTTTGGATGATGCAAGCGGAGCTAACCTCTTTGTATATCAGGCAGCTTCTTGTCAAGTGAAGCAGTGATTTCACAGGGCCACCCGGCTGCAGTGATCACGAGAGGTATTCATTCCACTTCTCTCTGCTTATTTTTTAATTTATCAGAAAGGATCTTCGAACATGGAGATTGTTAATGCTTTAGTGATAATTAAGTCCAACTAAGTTTAGAATATTACTGTTCTCTTGCACGTTGCCTCGTGGAAATCATGATGGTGCATGCTTCACGTATTGGATCCACTGGCCATTAATGAGCTGCTTCATTGGTGTTGGCACCGAGGTGAGTCTTCACACTTGTTAGTTTATCGCGATCATGATAGTTGCTTAATCTTCACGGTTAGCTAGTGGCAGACGAGTAGAGCACAGACCGCATTAGATTTAATGCTTCAAGAACACTCTTCTCAAATTAGAGATGCCATTATCTATGCCCTCGGATGATGATTTCGAGGCAATATTTCAGTAGTACAAACAGGGTTCAATTGATAGATCAGTCTTTGATTGTTTTGCATCACAGAAGATATCACATGCTTTCAAATAGTGTATATCTAGATCGGATATTAAAATTTGTTTGTGAAATCGGGGAAAGGATATTGAAATGGAAGGGTACAATTACAATGGCAATGGGAAGAAAGGGAAAAAAAAAAACTAAAATAGAGTATACTTTTGAATAAAGAATCAAGAGTATTATTTTGATCCAGTTGAGCTGTCTGATGCACAGAGCCATCTTGAAAAGGCATGGATGCACTGGCGCGGCTCCACGCACCAGATGGTAAAGTGACTTTTTGAAGCGAGACACCGTGTTTCTTGGAAACTTTGTTTTCAAAATACGGAGTGTGGCGAAGAGAGAGAGCATCTAGTTTCTATTTTAGTTTTCAAAATACCAGAACTGCTCGAGCACTTGACTGTTGTTGATCAGTAGAATCGTGCAATGCATTCCTTAATTGGCTCGTCATCATAGTCGTTGAGTGGTTTGATTAATATACTAACGTGACAAAAATCCCATTTTATGGACCTTTAACTGGCGTGTGACAGTCACATCAGCTCAAAAATCTGCACCACCAGCTTGTGGCTGCTCAGATTTGGTCAATTTTGCGGGAGGACGTTTGATTTGCCTGCGTGGATTAGCTTCGGGAAAATCTAAGTAAGAGTTTTGGAAGATTGCATTTTGTTCCCCCTAATTTTTAATCCGCCTATTGGTTACTATTTCTAACTTTTCACTCTCTCGGTTCTTCTCTCTCAGCTGGCTTTTTCTCTTTCATCTCTGGTTTTTGCTCCCTCTCACGGTGGTTTTGGCAGACCTTGTCGCGTACGGCCTCGCGTTGGGCGTACAGGTGGAGTCTTAGGAGGTGGCGAGGGTTTTGGTTGCGACGAAGGCGAAAGGGGGGAGAAATTGGTTCCGGCGACCCGGAGTAGGGTGTAAATTCGGGGGAAGGGAATGGGGATGGGGCAATGCTGGTAGCTCACGTGGTGGTTTTACTACTTCGGAGCGGAGGAACCAGACCCCCACTGCGGTTCTTGAAGCTTTAGGAATCCATACCGCACCGTGCGGCGTCTTCTGCTCCTCGAGGCTTCCGCTCCGGTTGTCTAAAAAATCTCGCCTTTAAGCGGAGCGAAGTCGATATAGTTCTGCATCTTGTTCTTCTTCCTTCGCAGAAGTCTTCGTTTCTCGTCGGCGAACATAAAAAGGGCGAAATGGCTGAGGAGTGCTGTTTCTTGAGTAAAGTAGGCTTTCTTCGTTCTTGATTTCCGTTTCTGACTCGTTTTTTGTTCGACGCCTTGGTTTTGGGCTTCTTTGATCTGTTTTCTTTCGACGAAGATATTTTTGCCCTCTTCATCTGTGTCAAGTTTTGCATTGTATAGGTTTCATGACAGGTTATTTAGTCTGTTTGTCCCTAAATACATTCTCTTCAGTAAGGGTTTAAACTTTTTTTTACTTTATTTTGAATCATCCATCCATCTTGCTAACTGCAATGTCTGCAGTGGGCATTAAGTATTTAACATCTGCGATTGGGTTTAGGGTTTCTTTTGCTTTTCATGTAGCAGGATGAATTCTTAAACTTATCCTCATCAGAGAAACTTAGTTGAATTAAGTGTCTTATACCTTCTAGCTTCACCTACACATTTAAAATATTTTCCCCTACGAAGTATTCACTTAGTTCTGGATCCTTCTTTCTATGTTTTAGTTATCCCACCTGTCCAATTATTGTTACATATTAAATTGCTTTCTAATTGTGAAACTATTGTATTTTAGCTGAATAGAATACCTAATTGCCTCTATATTATCGCATTTATCACTTTCAGGAGTTAGGCATAGTAAAGCCACCAAAGAAATCACACCTTGCTTTGAGGATGTTTGTGTTAAGTGCTGCTATGCTTTGTAGTGTCTATATATGCTTAGTGTGCCTAAAGCAAATCGGGAACCAGAGCATGCCTAGAGTTATGAAATTTGAGGTAACAGAAGAATCCTGTTGCGATCCTGGTATCTCACCATCTGAAATATCATATGTGCACTACCCAAAACCCTCAACTTTTAGAAGGTAGTGAAATCTCCAAACTATCACTTCTGGTTGGTATGCAACTATATTTTGATATGTGATTATTTTAAACATACAGGGATGAGTGTGCATGTACACCAGTCCGCTTCTTTGCTATTTTGTCAATGCAGAGGTCTGGAAGTGGTTGGTTTGAGACTCTGATGAATAGCCATCCCAACATTAGCTCAAATGGGGAGATCTTCTCTGTCAAAGAAAGGAGGAATAACATGTCTGCTATCATAAGAACATTAAACAAAGTCTACAATCTGGATTGGTATAGTAGTGCTTCTAAAAATGAATGCACGGCTGCTGTTGGATTGAAATGGATGCTCAATCAGGTAAAATGCTAACCAAATATCCACTTTAAACTAAATTGTTTGCTTAATGAAAGCAACTAAGTGAGAGAACACATGAGGCCAATTAACGACTAATCCATTACAGTAGGCAACCCTTTCAAATTGGAACACCAATTCAATATTAGGACTAGGTGAGGTGGGCTGGAGAAATGGAAATGGTGTGATTACTCTCTTCCTCCCACCTTACTTGTAGACATTGCTTGTCACCCTTATGATGCAAACATGGAAATTAGATTTTAAGTTTTAGATTTTTAAAAGTTTATTTTGGTAAGAACACCTCATTAGGAGGATTAGCTTTTAAGGAGAGGAGACGAATCTCTTTGAACCCGTTTAACTGGGTAAAGAAAACAAAAGGAAGGAAACCTGGTGGGAAGAATGGAAACAATGTGATTACTCTATCCACCACACCTCATTGCTTGCTGCCCTCATGATGCAAACATGGAAATTAGATTTTAAAAGTTTATTTTGTAAGAACACCCCTGCACAGAAATTGTATCAAGGCATTTTCCGTAGGGAAAAATGAATGACTTCAACAGGTCCTGCACCTCTGCTATTTTCCGGGGCATCTTAATATCTAAATGCTTTTATTTGGTTTGTCACACTACCAAAAACAGAAAAATTTACGTTTCAAGAGGAAGCCTTAGTTGAACAGTGTATCTAGATAACCTGTACCTGCAGCTGGTCTATTTCCTGTTCTTTATATGCTTTTACTGTATGAAGATTCAGCTATTTGTGAAATTACAATTTAGATCAGATTCATGGAGACAAATGTTGGAATATGCAATATAAGTATGTGATCTTTGTAAGTATAGACCTTGAGATGGGATGACTGCCAGGGAAGGAAGTGATTTGCTTAGAGTGGAGTTTTGTGAATGATAGGTGGACTTGGTCAATGCTTGGGTCAACTGAAGGGAATTGTTTTGCTCCATTGTGAACTTGAAACTCCTGATCTATCATGGGTCAGAATGAGTTAGATGGGAGGCTGAACACAGTTGGACCTTATTCCAGTCAAACCTAAAGCTCCATTAAAAAGGTATCCAAAACTGGCTGGAATTGTCTTGGAGTGAATCAGAGGAGCTCTAATCATGTGTTGGTGAGCAATTTCATTTTACTAAAGGAAAGACCCCTTAGTCCTGTCCATAGCATCTATTTATAGGCCTGAAGGAGCATACCAAGCTTCAAGCTACTTAGTGTTGGCAATATGTTGTCCTCTAATTGCTCCATGTGTTTAAATTGATCCAATCACCATTTATTGAGCCCTTAGTAGCTCATTTTGATAGTTTATTTGTTTCTCATGCAATTTTATATATTCTAATGTTATACATGTTCGGAAAGTACTCTGGAAGAAAGCAAGCCCTCAAATAAAGGAATCATTTGGCTTTCTTCTAACTTATTCCCTTGCCTTGGGACTAGTTTAAATTTCATGCGGCTTTTTCCTCTTTGGAAGTTGACTAGTACACATGCCACTAATCAAATTTCTAAGAAACAATTCTTTTGTTAACTTTAGTTTCGCATCTGTCCAGTGTGGAAAATATTCAGTAATGTTTGTTTCTTTTTAGATCTTCTGTTAACAAAGTTTTGTTTCAATTGAATATTTTTTACTACAATAATCTCTCAGGAGCTTTCCTCAGAACTCAGAGCTCTATAAAAATGCCTATCTGCTGATGACATTATTCCTCTGACTATGCAGGGTCTTATGGCTAATCATGAAGAAATCGTCAAATATTTCAATGAAAGAGGGGTGTCTGCAATACTTTTGTTCAGAAGAAACTTACTTCGCCGTATGGTTTCACAACTTGCAAATGATCATGATCGCATAGCAAAGCAATTAAATGGCAAACACAAAGCTCATGTGCACTCTGAATATGAGGTGCTTTATTTGCATCTACCAATCATAAACCATATTTTCTTACAAACACTTTTGTGTATAAACGTCATACTTGCTTTCAGGCTGATGTGCTTGCAAAGTACAAACCTGCCATCAATGCAACAGAAATGATTTCCAGCCTCAGGTACACTACTGAGTGTGTTAAAAATGCTCTGGGTTACTTCAACAGCACTCGACACATGGTTTTGTACTACGAGGATCTCATCTCAAACCACACTGTGAGTTCTCTAGTAACTTATTTGGAACTGTCGCTTATTATTTCCACATATTCTTAAAGCAATGCTTTCCCTTCTCCCTCCAGAAGCTGGTTGATGTTCTAGACTTCTTGAGACTACCCCATAGACATCTGGTTAGTCGTCAGAGTTAAGATACACCGAAAATCACTGGACAAGCAGGTCAAGAACTGGGATGTTGTTGTCAATGCTCTTAAAGGAACCGAGTATGAAAGATTTCTGAGTGCCGACTACACGCTGTAGATTATCAAAGTGAATTCTATTCACAATTCACCGATGTCCTGGCCAACAACAGATTGCCATCTCAAGGCGTAAGCCATGGAGGCCAAGGATTTTGTGTTTAAGATTTCTTCTTTCAATCCACATTGAAATATGAAGCACCGGGTGATGTATAACAAGGTCCTTTCTCACCGTTCAGGCTATCTTTCCTGTCAAACCATCATCAGCAAAGAAAAGGATCGTGTTAAAATTTTCCCCGAAGCATAAAAAGAAAATCTGCTGTTTGCTCTTGTTTATATCTCAAGTTTGTGAGTTCCTCATGATTTTGTGTGCTTTACTGGTATACCCACAATCGAAATTCAGAAAACTAATCTGACTTGTTTGAAAGTTTTGTGATAAGTTTACTTTCTTGCTTTCTAACTTAATTGGCTATTGTATCAACCAGAATCATCTCTGCGACTCAGCACTTATACAAGTTTGTCGAATTGTTATCTTCCTGTGTGTTTATGGTAGTGCTCCTACCTGTTTCGCCAAACTAGTATTGTGCATGTTATCTGAATTAGATCATAATTACTTTTCCTCGACGTGTTTATTCTTCTCTCGACTATGAATGATTTTGAACAGCACAGTGAGATTCCAAGTTTATTACCCTGTTGGAACTGGAGCTTTTTGCTGATGCAATGAAGCACATCTAACCTTGCCCTACTGCAGAAACCCATGGTCATTTGTTCTCCAAAGTTGATTATTACTTACCCAAGGCCACCATCCCTTTCGACCCAAAAAAGGGGCGCCATATTTCAAGTAGCTTCCATTAGTCACTCTCCAACACAGTAGCCTTGGATATCAATTCAAATGGATATTATAAAAAAATTTCAATTCTATTTGAATCCAAACTCAATTCAAAATTTCTAAACTCAAACTTGGATAATCCAACCGACTCAAAAAAAAATCTTTTATTATTATTTTTTAATAATTTTTATTTTTATTTTGATATTTTATCATTATTATATTAATATTATTATTAATGTATATATCTTAATTTTTAAAATAAAATTTAGTTTAACTTAAAAAAATTTAATCCTAAATTCATATCAATCTGAATCAATCCTCAAAAACTTTCAATCCGAACTTGAAAACTATCAATCCTAATCTAATATTTTTCAAATTGAATTGACAAATGGAACTCATTTTTAACAACCCTAGATAGTCCTATTGACATTCTTTTGCACTAAATTTTCATTATATCAAATTTTAAAATTATTTTTTCTTTGAAATCTATTTTTAAATTGTTAATTAAAATTTCATTCCTTGTCGTTCCCCTTCAAAAAAGTTGAACAAACACATATATATATATATATATATATATATATATATATATATATAATATAATTATTCCCTAAAAATTTTCCCCTTCCTTTCGTCTTAAAATGTAACTCGTTGTTATGTTTTTTTTTTTCGCTCTATCAGCTCTTTTCTTCAGAGATGATCATATGGAATATGCTTGACAATTAACCATCATGAATTGAGCTTCGGTCTGAACTCGAGACCAACAAAAATGCCAATTCTCAACATCGTCATGCAATATTTGGTCAATTCAGATCCGAACTGTCAATCCGTCGATCAACTTAGTGTACGGCATTCAAACTGCCATGAGCAACTTCAAGGCCTCCCAAACTTCTGAGATCGTACAGCTGGATGTATTCTAGGGCCATGTTCAACATAGTCTGGCCGTTGCCAAAGCTGACTATCTGTCCATGGACCTACTGAAGAAGCCGCACTAGCATAAGGATGGTTAAACTGATATCTCATGTTTGATGGAAGGTGCGATACACCAGTCATGCCAAAGGAACCATCTCGACGATGAGTAGGAACATAAGCAATCCCCGGGGGGTTCGTCGGAGGTGGTGCTGCAGTAGGATGCAATAACTCCAAATGTGTATTATGATTGTAGAAGGGTTTAGGGTGTTGCCGATAAGTACTGCCTCCATGATTAATTCCTTTCCTCCGATTATTGTACGATGGATGGAAATTTCTTGTCATAGTGTCTTGCACATCCGAATGAGCTGAACTTGAAGTACTGGCACGAGGAACATTGTGCAAACTAACATTTCTTGAGCTTCCCTCGTAGCGCCTTGAACCTGTCACAAACATTATTTAGAATATGTAACACAAAATCTATGCACAAAGGAAATCGACAAATACCGCAAAATATGGCTAGAAGAGTAAAGAGTAATTCAAGAATGTCACTTCATGATACCTCCATGATTAATTGCTTGCCTCGGAACATTATAAGACGGATCGAAATTTCTTGCTGCTGTGTCTGTATGGGCTTGACTTGAAGTATTCTTACATGGAACCTTACGCGATCTGGAAGCAGCTTTCTTTATATTTCTGCCAGAAATATCCCTAGACTCTTCTCCCCTTCTTTTCTTACCATTTAGTTTAGCATCAGTGTAGCTTCCCTGGTGGTGCCTTGAACCTGTTTCAAACATTTTTAGAATATATAATACAAAATCTATGTATGTGTATATATCGAAGCCAACAAATAGCTAAAAATATGGCTCAGAGTAAAGACTAGAGAGTAATTCAATAATGTTGTATCCTATGGTGGTAATGCTATAAATCACCTAGATACACGTCTCAAACCCTCCAAATTTTCTGCACAGTGACATTATTCACACCTGAAACTACATTGACAACATTCGGTGCAATAAGAACAGAAAAAACATTCTTGTGCATGGTCAATGTAGTACTTCAAACTATCGTTTCAAATTCTAATCACCAAAGTAACCTCTTTGTGCATAGATACTGCCACATACATTTACTAAACCAAATATTACCAGAAGGGTTCCTTTTCTTTGCAATACTTTGTACACAATTAGCATGTGGATTGGATGTCTAATAGATACTTTTTGAGATGGCTTAGCTCACCATTGAACATGCAGATATTATTTCCCAAATCCTATAAGTTTATTCTGTAATTTCAGTTGAATTTTTATTGTAATAATGATTAATCTATCACCCAAGCTATGTAAAACAACTTTTTGGGAGCATAATTTGTCAAATTTAAGAATCTTAATAAATTTCTAGAGTAATTTCTTGTGCTGAAGAATGCCAGTCACATGTAGAAATTAAGTTTTAATCCAAATTCATCAGCCTATCTTCAGCACAAACTATTTAAAATGTACCATCATGTTCGTAGGTTAGCTCCAAGTCAAGGTTCATGGAACCCCAAGCTTGATGAAGTCAGAAGGTAAGGATCAAGGAGTTAAGGGCAAACTGAGCAGAATATTATACAGAAATAAAATCAACCTCATATTCATCAGCAAGTATGAGAAGCTGCGGAGGCACAGAAAAATAGATGACCATTGATCACATAACTGCATACTTCAGATATATAGATAACCCAAAAACAATTAAAAGGGGAGGTGAGGAGAATAGCTACCACCCTTCATGGACATAGCTTTCGAATTTTTTCGGATATGCCTGGCCACTGCTCCCCTTTGATGCTTTTCAGCAAGAACCTCAGATCTCTCCCGCTCATTGCTCCAAGGCTACAACAAATTATCCAACTATTTTATATTTGCAATACTAAGTATCCATTTCATGTTTAGTATTAGTGCACAATCTAGATCCAATCAGTTGAATTAGGGTAACATCAAGAGCATAAAAAATGTGAGAAGATAAGGATGCAGTTGCAAATAGTGATAGAACTTGATTTGGTTTTCCATATATTTTCCAATTCCATATACCTGACAAGTTATTCGCTCACAAATATTAATGATGGGAGTCCTTCCAATTCATAAATTATCATCATGGATTAACTTTGAGATGCACTATAATTTGGAAAGCAGAAAAAATCTAGTTGACCTTATTCATCTCTTTTTCCTTATCTATACACTATGACAATTGCAAAATTTTGCTGAGAGAAACAATAGAAGAAGTCTTGAATAGGTCTACTGGAACTTCAACTTCTTATCACTAAGGGGCAGAAGTAACATACTTTTTTAAGTCGAAAATTACATGTAACCTTTCCAACAAGAAAAGTTAATACCTGGCGGAAAGTCTTTAGCCTGTAAAGGTTGCGCCCCTTCACAAGTAGAGGAAACATGGGAGGGAGTGCATTTTTGCCTCTAGACCATAGTACTTCAACCTACATACATCAAGTAACATCTATGACCAAAAAAGAGGTTTTAGTTCTAGGAAATATTCAAGTCATTCTCAGTTCTCACAGTAAATGTGTGTTGTTGTTTGACTGCACCATAACTTTCCTTCACAACTAGTCCTGCAATTGTCCGCTTTCCAATTATAGTCCTTCTTGTAAATCTGTTAAACAGATCCAAGGATTTAATAATTTACTTTAGCAAAAATGTAGATGAGAGTTACATTACTGAAAATAAGAGTACGGAGAGAGAGAAATCATCGCACTTATCATAAACTCTCTGTCTAAAAAGGACAACATCACCTTTACATACATCCCCTGCAAAATAAATAAAGAAGTTTCAACAAATAAATGAAGAAACCTATTATAAACATGCCAGTGCATCAGTTTTCTACCTGTGCAGTTTATAACAAAGGAAGACTGTGGATACAAAATCTCACCATTTCCATCTTTTAGCCTGAGTGAAAAGATAATGGTTAGCATGACATTCTGCCATGCATGATACTTTGGCCAAACACAATAGTCTATGTACAGATAGATGTGTTTGTTATTTTAATAAACACATTGATTTGGTAATAAGAATAAAGTAACCCTAAACAGATACGATTACAAAATTAAGCAGTATGTTTCACCAACCTGCATACATTAAGTAGAACTTCAAGTCCATTCAACTAACTTAGAACCAGCTAAAACAAAAAACTAGAACTACAAGACAAATAGTTGCGAAACAGAAAATCGTACTGACCTCCAGTGTTCCAAAATTCTACTGACACATGTAGTTTTGGTCCCACTTAGTCGAAGTCCATGCCTCCTCAAATAGGATTTACACTCTTCCAGCTTCAGAGTATCTAAAGATTGCTTCACTGAAGACCAAAAAATCCCATGAAATAAGTTGATATTATCAATGTCTTATCTGACTAGTTAAGTCTACAAAGAGATTTTGACTTCAAACACATGACAAGATGCACACAAGGCATGATTAAAGACTTGGCTAAATCAAAAATAATATAATACAATTTGTGCCTATGTAAATCAGACCTACATATCACTGAATTAGAAAGTTGAGTAATGCAATCAGAATTTTAATTGTTCAAAGTCGCCCAAGTCATCAATTTTATAGTTTGTTATATTTAAGAAATAGTGGGAGCTCATTTAAAAAGGTTGTTTTGGTTTTTTAGAGAAAACAATTAGGGTTTTTATTGAATTATTATTTCATAGAGAATAAATCTATAATTAGAGGTTCTCATGTATTAGACAATTTTTAATTGATAAATTTCCTCTTTCTCTATGTGAGAGTTCTCCTTTGGGTGAAGTTCAGTTTTCGTCCATTGTTGTGTTATGTCATTGAGTCTCAAGGAAATTGTTAAAGGTATTGGGTATTTTAGGTATTAACTGTGTTATTGAGTGGATATATATATATAGTTCTACGTGGTATCAAAGCCCTTTCACTATGGCTAAAAGTGTTTTTGAAGAGGCATTTCCCTTAGAAGAGGCCAGCAGCTACTATTAACCTCCCCTCATCTCTCAATCTTTTTCTTTCTTGCCACTAACCATCATTCAAACTTGTTCAATTCCTCTGATCATCCAAAGCAGACACACTTAATTCCACTGAGTAAATTCTATCGCACACTGAGATCTTCCATGGATGTGATCTATCATGCCGCTTGCACACAACCTCATCTTTTTTTGCCGAGCCCCTCCACACACAATTGAAAGCACGCTAGAGTCTTCCTCCTTTGCCCATGTGACACATTAAATGATACTCCATTTCCTCTGCAGGGCTCTGTAAATTGTGCCTCTACAAAGCTCAAGAAACTAAAGGTTTGTCTTTGTAGGATTTTCTATTGTCGATGCGATCACCACCACCTTGGTCAATCGGCATTCACAAGAGTGTGCCTCAGGTAGATGTAGATCAACAATTTCGTATAGCACAATCTGCAACAATTCCTGCACATACCGCAAGTTGCAGCAATCTAGCAGCCTTGAATGAATACCATGCTCTAACATTCGTGCTTCCTTTCCAATGGGCCATCGCACTTGTTCTCTGCCAATGACAGCATAAGCAGATATGCTAAACACCTAGCTTCACTTGTGACCAGACCGCCTGCCTCTACTCGTTGCTCTAAGGACAAGAAATCGACATCATCGCTGCAAATATAAAGATGCAAGCTCTTTTTCAAATGACATCAGCCATCTTCCTCTTCTTCAAATCTGCCTATTTATTCCTCTTCTTTAACCTATTGCTATTAGCATGTTCATTTTTTTCTCTATTTCCCTACTTTCTTCTTTGATTTATTGCTTCTTCTTGATCCTTATCCTAGGACCTTGTTGAGTGATTTACTTCTCCTCATTCTTCTATTTGTTGTGTGTTGATATATACACTATTGCAAGAAGAAGCCCAATTGCGAGATTTGTCACCTAGGGTCTCATCTCAACTTTACCTTGTTTATTTGCTATCTATATGCTACCTAAAAGTTAGAAGAACCTGAATACAGGAAATGTCCTATTCTCATATCGTTATATCCAGCAAAGTGTGGAAGTACATTTTCCATCTTCAACGAAAACCTCAACAGAGAAAATCCATGTTCTTATTTTGGTAAGTCTAGCAAAGGATCAAGTTGTGTTATCTATCTTTCCTTCAAATGGTTCTCTTTTCCCATAGTCTATTGCATGCTGATGTAATCTTCACTTTAACGAGAATCACACTCACAAGCTTAGTTCATTAGATCTCTCCTTATTCCTGTTTCATTTCATCCTCTCTTTATCTCATCAGTTTGTTGACATGTTGTTCAGATGTTAAAGACATCATTGGTTGTGTGCTTGATTTGAGGACAAAGTGATTGCTGGTTGTGTTCTTTATCAACTATTAGTTTTCCTCTTCTAAGGTCAAAGAAATTCTTAGATATGTGTTTTGTTAACTTCTTAAGTTTTTGTTTTAACTAGGTGTGAATATTATGTTCCTTTTGTGGTGATACTTAGTTTACATTTCCAATTCATGTCACATGCTTGACATACCAATTTGAGAGGGGAGTATATTAAAAGTGAGTTTATCAGGAATTAAGTGTACTCTCACATTGCTATCTCTATGTTAGGGCTTTATCATGAGAACATGTATAGCCATATAGTGATTATCCCAATAATGAAATATAATATTTTCTTTATCACAAATTCCTCAAAAATAAATTTAAAGATAAAGAAATACATCGAAAGACCAACAGACATAGGCACACATTAAGTAAACGCCAAAGTAAAATGCCACTTCTGAACTAACTTGACAAAAAAGTTTCAGAGCGGCATCATTTTAATATTCATCGAGTGAATATTACAAGCAAAGAAAATTAACGCATGCAGTAAGTAAGCGTTTCAGAACAAATAAAATTGGTTTTCTAAATAAATCTCACCAATATCAACAACAAATAGATGAAACAATTAACCTAGCAATTAGTGGTGGCATTATGCATCTGTGAAGAGAATGTACATCGTAAAAGATCGACCACTTTCCTGCACCGCTCTTCATCGTTCGACTTGTTCTCCACTGCATTCTCCTCATCGTCTTCCTCGCTATCATCTCCATCCGTATCAGAGTCAAATGACAAAATAAGAGAGAAGGGGCGAACGAGATAAAATCAAAATCTCACAATAACCTCGAAGGAGCCTTCTCATCCTCTTCTGAAACGCCGTCACAATCGCTATCGAAGTAGTCTTCATCATCAGAGTCATCTTGTTCCTCCTCCTCCTCCTCCTCCTCTCCATCGTCATCCTCTTCCTCTTCGACAGCGTCCGAAGAGGAAGAGGATGAACAGATCGGGACGACGTCGACGCGCCGAGTCTCGCCGGAAGCGGCAGGGCGACGGGAACGCCGCATCCTTGCTCCCCGTTTCCTTCTCAGGGAAGATTCCAGAAGGCGGCAGTGCCCTAATAAACCATCCGACGGAGTGGCCCAGCGGAAGCCAAATTAAACCAAAACCGGAAAAGAGTATCGGCATTTTGTGGGGCCCATACTGGTTTTCTTTTTTCTGGTCGTCACGTGGTGAGTCACACCCCCTATTTGAATTTAAATGACTATATTACCCTCCGTATCGTCTCCCACGCAGCCCTCGCTTGTTCAAATATTTGATCCTTTTTGGTCATTTCAGATTCCGCGACCCCTACACTGACTCCCTGAGACCTAATTATCTCTCCCACGGGCTCATCCCGGTAATCACCAGCAGCGGGGCGGAGAGATCAACGGGCGGCGAGATGGATGCAGGCACCACGGCCGAGGCGAAGCGGTGGCTGGACATCGCTGAGAGGCTCCTCGAGGTGCGGGATCTTTCGGCTAGCAAGCGGTTTGCAGAGCGGGCGATGGAGGCGGACCCCCTTCTCGACGGCGTCGACCAGATCTTGGCTGTCGCCGACGTCCTCCTCGCATCCCAGCGGCGCGTCAACAACCACGTCGACTGGTACGCCGTCCTGCAACTCCAGCCCCCCTCATCTTCCTCCCCCTCCCCTAACGCCGACACGGCTGCCGTCAAGCGTCAGTACCGCCGGCTCGCGCTCCTCCTCCACCCGGGGCGAAATAGGGCACATGGGGCTGACGCCGCCTTTCGTCTTGTGGCCGATGCCTTCGCGGTTCTCTCGAATCCCTCGAAGAAGGCCCTTTTCGATGCCGAGCTCCACATAGCCAACGCCGCCGCCGAGGTATCAGCCTCTCCGGAGCCTAATTTCTCTTTCACCTCCATCCCTACCTCCAAAGATCCATTTTGGACCGCCTGCCCCTCCTGCTGCTACGTGCATCAGTACTCTAGGGAATACATGAACCAGACCCTCCGGTGTCCTAATTGCGGCCGGGCGTTCGAAGCCATCAAGCTCTCAGCCACTCCTCCCGTCGTTCCAGGCACCGACATGTACTACTGCTCGTGGGGTTTTTTCCCTCTTGGATTCCCTGGTGGCCCGAATATCTTCGCCAAAGAAGATCTCAATGCAGGTTGGAACCCGTTCAAACCATTTCATCCTTCCAATCATCAACAGCAGGGTGTCGCACGATCCTCAGACCCACATGGCAAGCCGCAGAATAATGGGAGCAATGAGAACCTGATGGAGCCAAAGTTAACGGGGTCAAGTACGAGGACTAAGAAGATGGCATTCAAAAGGGTCGGACGCCCAAGGAAGTACACTTTGGCCGGGGAGAACAAGGGGGCAAGTAATGAAAGTGTTGACTTGCCAAAAGATCCCGAGCCATGGCGTGAGGCAATGTCTACAACCATTGGAGGAGCCCAAGGCAGAGATATAAATATCAATCAAGAAGTTAAGATTGGTTCTGTGGATGGAGTCCCTGCAGTTGATGATTATACCATTAATTTTCATATAGATGTTAATGCTACTGATGAAATTCTGGACAACCTTCAGAATCTTCCCTTTCTAAGGGATGAAGAACTGCATCTGCGTATGCCTTAGTGTCCTAGTTTTCAGTTCAAGGTGGCAAATATAACTTGTAGCATTGTTGTATTCTGATTGGGTCAGCATTGTTGTATTGGAAGCCTGACCCTTTTTTGTTAGGGAATATTAACCTTTGTGGAAACAGCACTGTTGTAATTGTAATTTGCTTGGTAGCGTTGTTTTGGTTATCTTTATCAGTTCGTAGTGGCATATTTGACTTCCTGAACCCTGACTGCTTGGAAAGTGTTTGGTGGCTCTTGCTGTTTGTGATGGAAGATCTCTGAAAGGTATTCCTTTCTATCCTTTGCACCTGCGAAGATTTTTGTTTCACTTAAATGTTATCATGCTTGCTTATCATTTCTTAGTCACTTGCAGCTTGTGTTGTTTCTAGTTGTAAACTGTAAATCTATAATTTGCTTCCTTTTGCCAGTAGCTTTAGCTTCTGGACTAATTTGGACTCTAACCGAATCCTAGCATGTATAAGAAGCATGTAGTGGATGATATGGTTGCTTTAAGCATCAAAGATGATCTTTTGAAACAGCATGTAGCATGTAGGATTAGATCTACACTTTTTACAATGAGCAATATGATACATTATTAGCTCATTGGTTTGTTTGACTTGTTAGATTAGATTATCTTGTGTTCCAGGGGCACTGTTTGTTATAATTGTTGTAGTAACTTGGCCACAGCTATATCACATGGCAACATCAGAACTTGGATCGAATCGTTGTGGAATTTTGCTAGAAGTGAATTCATGGTAGCCTGACTGATGCAACCAAGTGCCATAGCCTTGCCTCCTGACTTTCAAATGCTCAAGCGGAGAGTCGCCTTCTTGAATGTCACTGTGTCAGGTTCACCAAATACTCTGCTAATGATATGGTATTCATAAGTTTTCTTTCTAGGACATCTCTTTTGCTAGGAAGTTGTATGTGCTTGTTACTTGCTTACCATTAACTTTCCTAGCCTTTTCCATCCATATCTGCATCCTCAACTGAGAGTAGCCAAAACCAGGTATTCTTTCACAATCCAGTCATTTAAGCAGGAATTTTATGGTTCTCTAAATCACAGTGCTCTACTACCTTGTGAGAGATTGACTGCCAATTGTGTTTCTACCCAGATCAAATAAACAAGGATCAATATGAAGATTTCTGTGCTATTGCTACGCCCAACATTCAAAGACCATAATGCTTGATGAATGAGAACACAGTCTGAATGAAACTTTAGATAGTACAAGGGGTTCCAAGGATTTTTTTTTTGTTCTTTTCTTCTTGTGTTGACCATGAAGTGTTCAAGACGCTGTGGGATGGTGGTGAAAGCCTCATGCTCGAGTGAATGGATTGAACAGCTGTGAAGGGCAGATGACCTTGATTGTAAAGGTGAAACAAGGGAACCGACTTGATGGAAGAGCAGTTACAAAACTGAACAGACGACGAGGCAATTGGCATGCTCTCTTGTTTTCTTTTCTTTTTATTCAAGTGTCACATACAGTAGGAATTGTCCAGTTCTAAGCTGATTGACATTCGAACAAAAAAATAATAATAATAAATCTCAATCAGTCTCATGAATTCAATCTCTGAGGTGACCAGTCCGGTAAATCAAAATGATAAATCTCAATTAGTCGTATTGATTCAATTGATTGCGTTCTTCATTTGAAAAGAAATTTTTACAAATACGTCGTAGTTGAGGATCGAACCGAAAGTTTCTTCACAAATGGAGATCGTCAAAGGATGCTGTTGCATCTGGGTTGGCCGCTGCGTGTTACACCATTGTCCTGGTAGTCGATGGATTGGTTTGATATGATCAGTTTGATTAAATAAGCTATGTTGTTTAGAATACGACAAGAATTGAATACCTCGATTATATAAACAAAAAAAAAAAGAATACGATAGTCTGATTCGACAAATTGGAACAAGAGAAGATTTTAGATGGACTGATTTGATATGTTCCAAAATCAGTTCACATTGATGGCCCTAGATTAAAAAAAAACAATATGAAAGCTTTACTCAAGTATAATTCTATAAAAAAAATTAATTAACTCCTTCAGGTGCCAAAAAAAAAACACTTCAAATTAAAATATTGCAATTCAAATTAATTATCAATTCACCCTTACAGTGGAACTACAAATTTTTTAGGCAAAAAAACTAAAGCTAGTTAGTCTCTTCATCTTATCTGGTAGTAGCAAGCATATTTACATAAATTGGATTTCTACTTTTTCAACATAAAAGCAGTCATGATTAATATCTACCTAATAAAGTTGGCCTAGAACTTATGAAAGTAGTCATTCATATATACAAGCAACCACAGTTAGCAAGCTATCGGGCAATCATCAGAGCATATCGAATGCCTCAGACAGAGAGAAATAACTTTGACTCTCTCTGGAAAAATGGAATTTGTGCCTCAAGGGGTCGGCATGTCGATGTAGTTAATCCATTGGCTTCAGGTCACTAAACTCAGCGAGTAGAAATTTGCTATACATCAGAGTCAGAATGCTGTACAAAGATTAGCTTCCATGTTAGATGAGCACTGCTGCTGGATGGGATGAATCGGGCTGCAAAGCCTGCTTCGCTTCGTCTCAGATATGGAAACTCGTCCCATAGCAGCGGCCAAAACATCGACGAAACAGTTGCTATCGTGCTGCTCTTCCGACTTTGTATTCGAACTCTCTGCTGTAAGAGAGCTGTTAATGAGTGCAGCAACTCTTTTTATATCAAGTATGGGTTTAGCACTTCTTCTAATCCTGGCCTTTCTTGTCACTGCCTCAGATGAGCATTTTGTGTAGAACAAAATCCATGGGTGCACTGAAATATTAGACAAACGTTAGCTAACTAAAGGTGAAGAAAATACAAAGAGGCATATTGCACAATTGTTACAATTGTTACTCACTCAAAATTTCATCGATTGTGATTCTTTCGGAGGCATCCCGAGTAAGCATCTTGCCAACAAGGTCCTTTGCAAGCTCCGAGACAGACTCCCATGCCCCGGTGCTGAAATGAAGCTCCATAAATTTGATTTCTTCAAAGACAGCATCTCGAGAGTTACCTTTGAATGGAAGTTCGCCGACCAAGAGCAGATGGAGAAGAACACCGGCAGCCCAAATATCAACTTTCTCGGAATAGTCTCCTAGGAGAACTTCTGGGGCTACATACGCAGGACTGCCTGCGCGTCCAGATAACTTCTGCCCTGTTTAAGCAAAAAAGTCAGGGCATTGCTCAAAGGAAATTGTGGGCATAGTTTTAATTTGCAACAGCTTGCTATATGGCCAGCAGGTTGTGGAGATAGTTAAATTTGTCGGAAGAATCGTAACTTTTCAAACAAATATCAAAGTATTTAGCGATAAAATTTCAAGAAGCATGGCAAACTATGTCTCCCAAGTTATTCAGCCTTGAGTCAACAAATATAATTGGAAGCTATCGACATTTAAAGAATGTGATCATCACCAATAATTATCATGCTGGTGAAAATTGTAGTGAATCAAACTTCATTGCATCTTTTATAGATAAATTTTGGTAATTGCTCTCTTTAATACATCAACTAAATTTGGATGGCAATTAACGAGGTACAGAGAAATGCTTAGGATAAAAAAAATGAAGAGCATCCAATAGAAAGCAATGAAATCACAGGCAAGGCATACATCAATTAGCCCTTCCACTGTCAGCTGTCAATAGTGAAGTCAACAAAAACTAAACAATTAGCATGTCCATAATAGAATGTTTATAGTGATGCATTTAGGCGAAGAAGGTGGAAGTTCATGTTTTATTTGGTAGAAAACACAAAAGAAGATATACACTAAAAGACACCGGATAATTCTAGATAGAAAAAAGATTCAAACACCAGGATATGCAGAATACTCGTCCATTATAAATGTCAGTGAGAATTAATATGGAACCGCAGCAAAAAGAAGCCAGTATTTTAAGGTATGATAGCACAGCAACAGGATGACACACAAAGTAAACTGGTAGATGGAAATATAACCTCCAAAACTCGATCAGCAGAGCTCCATGTTAGGTATCGATGAATATCATTTTGTTTCCACATCTGTTTAAAATATCTCATAGCCCATCTAATCAGAACTCATCTATCTCAGTTCATTGAATTGACTTGTAAAAACCACAGGACAAATACACATGGAGAGCCAGACACATGTAGAAAGGAAGAGAGATTGAAGCTTAATAGTGTTTATTTTCTGGCTAGGTTCAAAATTTTGAGTCATGCCCTGTGACATATTGAAGGTGGAGGGAAGAAAAGAAAAAAAAGAAGAAAATGACATTTGCATAACTCAACAAATAGTAAAATATAATTCTATGTTGTGAATCTCTGAATAGTATTGTATCCAAACCGTGTTGTGTTAACCATGGTTTTAATTTTTGTTCCATGTCGGTCACCAGAGCTGAAGTATTTCATTCTACTCATGACTGACACATGGAACAATCCAAAACACAGAACATGTCATGAAGGTGTAACACAAGGCGATGATGGGCTTCGAAACATCTCACAGAGGCAGCGAAGCTGTATATCGAGGTATGTGATCATCTATTAAGGTAAGGTGGTCCACAATTGTGATGACAAGAAAGGTTGAGCAAGGTAGTCCATGATCAAGGCATGGAGAAGGTTAGAGGTGAGGTAGTCAAATGAGGTCAGGCAGTTGGTCTGTCATGCTTCTTCTCATGACTCACCTTTCCACAACAATCACACATCTTGATCTTTCCTCATTCCCCATCAACGATCACGTATCATGTTGGCGAACTTATTCCTTTCATCCTTTTCTCCATCTAATGCTCCTTAGTGTACTCAATAGAAACTTCAAATCTATGGGTTGGGACATTAAAGTAGTTCTCAAACTCATCTATAAATCCTTTAGCTTGAAGTAATTCACTGCCATTATCATCACCTCTCCTTCAGATCGTCTCATACTATTTTTGTCTCATCGGCATAGTGATTTTCCTATGAAGTCTTTTCTCCATGGGATTAAACATTCATACAACAACTACGCATGAAAGACACACTGTGTGTGATTCCAGGGTTTCATAACAGACTGAAAAACAATTGATGATCGATTATCTTCTCTCACACACAGCTTAAGGCGTTGATACAGTGTAAATTTTGATAAATTAGAGTAGCGTAGATGAAACAAAAGAAGAATGAAGGTTTAATTGCATCGATGTTTTGCTACATATCAATTACATGAGCATCTGTTTCTATAGAATATTGCTGCCACAATAGTAATGGATCTACAAATAGGTACTATGCGACTTAATACATAGCTCGCAATGAAAATTACAAATGACACTATGCAATGCAAATTGGTGGCTAAAATGAAATCTTGTCCTTGACCTTGTACAATAAACCAAAAAAAAAAGGAAAAAAGAAGATGAATACCTGCTACAAATCGGACTGCTAATCCAAAGTCAGCCAGTTTTATCTTCCCTGAAGTTGTAAGAAGAATATTCTCTGGCTTGATATCCCTATGAACAACACCCATTTCATAGCAATACTTGATGATCGTGATCAACTCCTTTATCAGAATGGCAGCCCTCTGCTCTGAGCACCTCACTTCCTTGTTTATCTGGTCAATCAACCGGCCCCCAGAACACAGTTCCATAACAAGATGGAAGCTTATCTCATCTTCAAAAACTGCCTTCAAGGTAACAATGCCAGGGTGGCCCGATATATGCTGCATGATCTCCACCTCGCGATGCACTGTCTCATCCCCATCTTTACGCAGAGTCTTGCAGGCGAATTCTTCTCCATTGACCTTGCTCCGGCACAAACGCACAGAACCAAACTTCCCCTTCCCGATCTTGCGACCGAGGACATACTCATCCTCCAGTTTCTCCTTCCGCCCAATCCTGGTCGCAGGCTCCATGCATCCCAACTTCCTCTTCAGCCCTCGGCCGGGGTAATCAGCCGTCAATCTCCCGGAGGGAGGAGGCAGTCATGACCACTCCAGCGGCCGCGCGGCTGGCATCAAAGCCTGCCTTTTCTCCCCCGCCGCTGCAAGATCCCGCCTTCTGGTCGCGGGAAACCTTCCAGTCCTCGCCGCACTGCTTCTTGATCTGACGCGCCGTGTCAAAATCATCGGTCAGGCAGACAGCAACAGTGTCCGGCGGCCTAACCCCTTTCCTTTTCCGCCTCATCGCCACCGCAGAGTGGATCAACCCGACCAGACCAGACCTTGTGTGATGACAAGAAGCAGAAGGCCACACGCTCCCGCTCCGCCTCTTCTTCGCCGCGGAGGGAGAGATCGTTGCGCGAGGGACCAGGATGAGGCGAAACCCTAGAATCAAAGCTAAAGATTCGGCGAATTCCAGGAGACGATGTGGATCTTGGGGCGCGCGTGCGGAAAGAACTCTGGGGAGAGCGGAGGGAAACACGCAACGAGCTTCGCCTTCGCCTTACGAGAGCGAGCGAACGATCGATTCGATGAAGGGCGTGGTCAGGGCCTGTGCCGTGCGGACCGACGCCCAATTGAGGCAGTTTCACCTGCTTTAATAGACGCCCATTAAGCAGCACGTGCAATTACGTGGCGGATCCGAATCCTATTCACAAATGGATCAGGCCCAGATCCGAAAGTGTCTGGCGGATCCAATGTGGGCCGGGCCTTGGCCTCTCATATATTTATTTCTTTGCCAAATAATATATATATATATACACACTATTCCACATTATTATTTCCTATCACACATATTAAATTTTGAACCATCAATCAGTTGAATCAACAAGATAAATTTAAATTGTAACAATTTTGAAATCATAGCTACTACAATATCATAGTAGTTACAATTTCATAATTGTTATTATGGTTATAACAGCTACGGTTTCATAATTGTATAATGTGAATATTATTAAATTAAATAAATTTTAATATTAGCAATTATCGTTTGTAGCTGCTATGCATGAATGTTGTTAAATAAGATAAATCTGAATTGTAGTAGTTAAAATTTTATAATTGTTATAATTTGAATGTTATGTGAACAGATTAAATCTAAGTTATAACAGTTATCCTTCATAATTGTTATAAGATAAACATTGTTAAATAGTCAATGCCCATCTAAATATTTTTAGAGTTTAAATTTGAAATCGAATTATAACAAAAATCAAAATTGGTAGACAAAAAGTCAAAGCTAGCTGTATATTGATAATTATGTCATTTTATATAAAAAATTTCAAAGGGTGGAGTGCCCTATGATAAAAATTAAAAATAAAAAAAAAGAGCATTTTTATTATTATCCTAAAAGTTGAGGATTTTAAAATAATAATAATAAAACAGGAAAAAAACAATCGCCTTAAAGTATGGTGATCCATTATATGGCTATCAATCGAGGTCGAGAGAATTTCGATTAAATAGGAGTGTTTGAGGAGGCAAGGGAGGCTGGTCCGGACCCACCGCGGTCCGGTTTACGTCGATGGACCAAATAGACCGCCGTGACCGTGAGACAAACAAAACCCGACAAAGCCCACGCGTCCAATCACGGCTGCGCATTATGACGACGAGCTCACATGCAGAACGTTGCCAAAATTTCGCAGTTGTCGTTTTTAATAAAAATAAAAAAACTTATTTACTGCAGTGTTTCAAAATCTCGACACGGATAACATTCATTTATCGCGTCATAATTACGTAAGCATTCTCTGCTATTGCCTTCATCGATCCGAATTCATTGTATCTTCTATTTTCCAGATAAGATTAGTGATTAATTGATAGACGTTTTAAAGAAAGAAATGAATGAAATGGAACGCTGGGTGTTGAATGGTTGTAGGTCATGAAAGTCTAGAATGCGAGGTCGTCGAGAACTGAGAAGCCATCGATTTAGTTTTCGATAACTGCAACACAAGCTTTGAACTGATTAATCCTCTTCGTCGTCCCCCAGTTAACAGGGAGAGCAGAGAGGACATCGACCTACAGTCTACTGACAAGAATGAGGTGAAGCTTTTACCAGTGCAGCAACACAACACAAGGCCCCCTAAATTCCATTATTATGCCTACGGCAAACGAGTCGGAGTAGTACTAAGCCCCAGACGAGTGCACCCACCCACAAAGCCAAGTGAAGTGAGCATTGTGGTCCTGTCTGGTCCGAACTCGAGTCAGAGTCAGATTCAGATGGAGATGGTGACCTTCACATGCCCTCCACTCTACAGGGTCTTTACTGACTCACTCACTTACTCTACGTGACTCCACATACGAACGATGACTCCAAGGTGGAGCTGTAGAATCTGTGTCTCTGGCCCTGCTCTCCTCTCTTGGGCTCACATTTGTGCGCCTCGTCTACTCTTTACTGGAGGTTGATGCCGACTTGTGCCACTGTTTCCACAGCAAACAAAAACACTGAGTCAAAAAATCACAGCGCTTTTGTTTTTTAATATATATATATATATATACACGATTTTGATATTATGCGCGACTGTCTCATGCGCGCCCGTGCGCGACTTACGATCCACCGTCTATCACACGATCGGGAGCCAGATCTGACTGTCCAAGTGTGAAAATACATAGTAATCCGCCCCCACCCCCGCCGCTTTCGGCCACCCTCGTCTCACCGTCCGATCACCACCGACCGTTGGATCGGGTCCGATCGACGCACCACTCGCCAACGCGTCGGCCGGTGTCGGATTCCGATCGAATTGTGGTCGGAATCCGGCGCAATTCGGCCGGAACGCGGGCAACAGTGGCATGCGACGTTTCCAGCCAAATTGCGGTCGGATTCCGACCAAATCGGGACTGGAGATCGACCGAGGAAGGACCGCCATCGCACGCCGGTCCTTCCCCGGGCAGTCTCCGACCGCGATTTGACCGAAATCCGACCGCGATTTGGCTGGAAACGCCGCATGCCACTGCCGCCCTCGTTCCGACCGAATTGCGTCAGATTTCGACCACAATTCAACCGGAATCCGACGCCGACCGACACGCCGGCAAGTGGTGCGTCGATCGGGCCCGGTGATCAGACGGCACGGCGAGGGCGACTGGAAGCGGCGGAGATCGACTGTGTCGCGCACAGAATTACGCAGCGTGGGTCGCGCAGAATATCATTTTTTCTCTATATATATATATATATATATTCTGACGTGGCGAGTTTTGCAATGGGTCTTTAAATCGAAACCGCAAAGCTTTGCCTCATGTCTGCGGTTGAGGTTGTGGTTCGTGTTGTTGTGGAGGGGGGAAGAAGACATGGCTCTGGAGGCAGTGGTTTTCCCTCAAGGTTTCTTGGGTTATGGTTGGGGAGGCGGCGCGCCTTGGGTGGGTGACTTGGGAGAGCTACTGGAGGTGGAGGAGCAGACGAGCGGCGGAGGCGGAGGCGGAGGGGAGGGGATTGTGAATGCCTCTTGCTCGTCCTTGATGCAGAATCACGTGCAGGAAGGGGATGTGAACTGCTCGCCGTCGCCGACGGTGGAGGTCACAGGGGGGAGAAGGAAGAGGCAGAGGACTAGGAGCGTGAAGAACAAGGAGGAGGTGGAGAGCCAGAGGATGACCCACATTGCGGTGGAGCGCAACCGCCGGCGGCAGATGAATGAGTACCTCGCCTTGCTGCGCTCCCTCATGCCTGCTAACTACGCGCAGAGGGTAAGTTACTCGTGAATCATTCAAATTTGCTCATGAAGTTGGGATTTTGACGATGAAATCGAGATGGACAGGGCGATCAAGCTTCCATCGTGGCCGGCGCGATCAATTACGTGAAGGAGTTGGAGCTGCTGCTGCAATCGTTGGAAGTCCAGAAGCGGCTGAAGCAGCGAGCGGACGCGGCCGGCATCGCCACCGCCTTCGATGGCTTCTTCAGCTTCCCGCAGTACTCGACTTACTCGCCCGCCGCCGGAGACGCGGAGGAGGTGGAGAGCGGAGCGGGCTCGGCGAACATCGAGGTGACGGTGGTGGAGAGCCACGCGAGCCTGAAGGTGCTTTCCCAGCGGCGGCCGAGGCAGCTGCTCCAGCTGGTGATCGGCCTCCAGAACCTGCGCATCCTGCCGCTGCACCTCAACGTCACCTCCGTCCACCACATCGCCATGTACTCCTTCAGCCTCAAGGTTCGTGACCATAACTCACACACTCCATCCGCTTCATTCCTGCAACAATTCATGAACTTTAGCTCGATCTGTTCTTCCTGCCAATGTGTTGAAGGTGGAAGAGGACAGCCCGTACACATCAGCGGACGAGATCGCCGCGGCGGTGCGTCAAATACTGGCCACGACTCAACAGGAGGCAAATCTTTAGAGCACTTCGCACTGTGTGAGCTGGAATCCTGCTCTTGTAGCTCGATAAGAGCAGTTCAATTGTCAGAAGAGTCGTCATCATGCTGTTGTTCATGACCATAAATATAGCAATAAATGGAAACATTTTCAAGTTCTCGCCATGAACGCCGAGCAGTGAGCTTTTGACTATGTTCTGCCTCAAGCATCAAGTAACAAAAAGATGAACTAGTGAAAACAAACAATTTAAAATGAAGTAGCATTCATCCCAGTGGCAAAATCACTGACTGAGGGCATTTTTTCCTTTCCCCTAGTTTGATTGATGGAGATCACTCCGTAAAGTAGCAAGTGCAATGATAGCAAAAGGTGAGGGGAAAATATAACAAGACATATTTATGATGAGATTCTTTAAAGCAAGGTGGAGCACTAGTAGATCATAATTTTGCTGAGTACTACTAACCAAAAAGGATCAGGAGGAGGAACAAAGAACAAATAGGGTGGTCATTTCGAGACTGATTTGGCTGGGGATGGATGTTTGAGCTGACCATGTTGGGAAAATGGCCCCAGATAGCTTGTTCACATGTTGGCGATCTGCTCTCTGTCAGATTCTGTACTCCTCTGCCTGCAATTCCACATATCAAGATTATAATACTACTGTTGCAAATCTAGTTGCCCTCTGCAAGGAATAAAACTGTCTTGCTCAACTGGATACCAGGCTTGTATCAATGTCGGATTGCCATTTTTCCTGCTGCTTTCTGGTGTGTGATTAGAAATCAAAATCTAGTGCTTCATCTGCGTTTATCAGTACCAAATGACCTTGAACACTGTGTAGCTGATCACTCATGTTATAAATATGAACTGAAATTGATGGCAAACAAGTTCAGGAGATAAATCTTAATGGACAAGCAACCAAAGAAGTAACTGGATATGGAGTTTCACTGCTTCAGATCAAAGATTTAGTTGGTGATGGATTAGTTCGTCGGCCAAGTAGAGCCAACAGACGAGCTTTCACAAGGCAACTTGCAGAGGACCAGCTAAAGCAACAGTCAAATCACTGTTTATAGATTAAAAATACTTCCACAAGAACACAAACAACACAGAATGGAATAATTTAAACTTGGAAACTCGGGGAAACTTGGAAGTAACTGATACATTTCAAAGATGAGTCTTTCAAGCACCAACTTCAAAATTAGAGTGAAGAAAACTGCATCAACCCCACAAAGGAAAACAACTACATTACAGACACAAACTTGAATTCTGTCGGGAAGTGTATTGTATTAGAAGTCGGCAAAACTACTTGCAGACTTGCAGAGCTAATAAAAATTCTGGAGTCCAAAACCAAAGAAAGCACCAGAAGCCTTCATGAATTGTTGGCTAAGATAATTCAATACAGAAACACACTGAAATATTCCACGCACACAGAAAAAATAATAATAATAATAATAAAATCAAGAGTTACCACTTACCAAACGATGAACCTAAACGCTAATGTTATAAACATGCTGTAGATAACATGGCCTGTTTGGTAGAGAATAGTTTCAATTAAACTGGCTGCATTCATCCCCCCTGAGCTATACTGAACAATAATTACATGTATGGGTAAGTTTCAGTGGAGAGAAACACCAAACTAATAGAAGAAAAAAAGTCAAGTTTGGTCGAGATATACAACAAATTCAAATACAGTAATGGGTCCACTTGGTTGTTGAAGCTGATTAGGATTCATAATTAGGAGATTCTTCAATCAAACACTCAAGTTGTACCGACAATAATTGGTTCCTACTAGAAATAGATGGCCTTGTTGTTATGCTATAAATGGTTTGCTTGTGACAAATTTGCCTTACTGATCTGACAAAGTTTTTAAACTAGTTTATTGCCATTTATTTACTGAAGGGTTCTTGGATGATACGAGCATATTTATTATGAGGACGGGCAAACACCCTCGCAGGGATAATAATAAAAGAACTGTTCTAGGAGTGTTCCAAGAGCAAAAGGTCTAAACACCACACAAGTGTGACATGGAAGACACATCGACAATACAGACTATGAACAAGATGAATAAACATATTATGCAAGTTATAGAAGTTATCAAAGAACAAGAGCTAAATTAGAGATATCCAAGTCAAAAAAAAAAAAAAAAAATCAAATCAAACAACTACCTGCCAGTAGTCATTATGTAAACCAAATATAGTTTGGTTTGCTTTGTCTTGGCTTGACAAGTCTACAAGTCACAAAGAAAAAGGGTAAAAATGCAAGACATGGGACATGCTAATTCACGTTTGAGCATCAATCTAACCAACCTTGCATATCACGAAATGGTTAAATCATGAAATAAAGATATCTACAGCTGAAAAGAAACCTCCATGAAAACAGAACAATTGACAAGATACAGAATTTAAGTTTCATTATGTAACATATGACACAACATGCTATAATGCAACACTGTTGTTATAGTTTAAGGACAGCATCATGAATAACATTATATGGATCATACATAGAAAGCTTAGTAATGAAATTTGCTCTTCCATGAAAATAATCAAGACACACTACTCAAATATCAAATAACAGAGAAGTTGAAACCTGTAAACTGTGACAAACTGAATCAAGACAAGAAGTTCTTGATGACAATATGCTATAGAATCCTGCTTCTCTTACATGAGCTTGAATAACTGAGATTCAGAATTAAGTACACAAGCAGCAAAACCAGGCAACTAAAGAAAGTTATCCCATTACTCTGCACCATGTAAATCCTGTATAAACTTTGAACATATCATATATTTACAATTATGGACGCTCTTTAAACAAGCAAAGCTCAACTTACCACACCTTGCCATCCATTATTTCTTCTGCAAAATCACCCTAAGACTCTATGTTCCGTTCCTTAATTATATACCGGATGGAGCGTAGATGATAAGGCTCTTGTTCTACTTCTACCTTTCTACTCTTCACGTTGGTATATGGCATCGCTCTCTCCTGACTTGCTGAGAATTCCTGTATCTAAAATTGCCCATGAATGAGCGTGACAAGATCCTCGAATCATAGGAGTATCACAGTAGGAGAAGTAAGCTCCTGGCTCGGCCATGACGCCCATGTTTTGACGAGAAGAACCTATCACTAGTACTCGACAGAAATCCTCCTGCTTCTTTCTGCAACGAGGTAGTTCCATTGGAAGTGTTGCCTTGCTTTCTCCAGGTTCTAATAACCAACTCCGCCCTCAGGTTGCCGTCCTTCGCGCTGTCTTCCAACTTTAATCTGTTCGGCCAAGGAGCACGAGGGAAAGAACTCATAGAAAATGACCGCCGAATAGGCTGAAACCCTTGTCCTCTGCCATCGCTAGGCATTTCGATCTCGGAGTCTGGAAATCGGTTGGTCATGTTTCGGACTTCAGGAACAGCTCCAAGTTCCGATCTTTCAAGCACCGGTTCCACTTCCAAGGTGACCTGCCCAGTCTCCGATGCCCGGCCATCTCGCTGATTGTGATCCACTAGGCCAGAGGGGACTGAACTGGATTCCGCTTGATCCGTGATCGAACCAAGGGAGGATAAAGCAGAGGAAAAAGAAGAAGTACTCGCCCCACGAACGCCATCACTGGTCGCTGAGACTAGGGCCACGACGGGCGCACGGCAGAGAGGGCAATTGACATGGGATCGGAGCCAAGTATCAACACACCCCATGTGGAAGGCGTGGTGGCACTTAGGGAGGAGGCGTAGAAGCTCCCCGTCTTGGAACTCAGAGAGACATACAGCGCAGTTGGAGCGGAACGCGCCCAGGACACCCTCGTCCGCCTTGTAGGCCCACGTTGCGATCGCCCCGATGGCGGACTCGTCGAGACCGGCGGTACGGATGTACCAGACATGGTGGTCAACCTCGCCACCATCATCCTCGGCAGCGGGCTCGGGGTCCTCATCGGGGGCAGCAGCCGTCTGGCCTCCGCGACGGCGACGGCGGCGATGGAGGATGTAGAGAGCGAGGAAGATGACGAGGGAAGCCGCCGCGAAGACGGTGGCAGCGACTATAGGGAGGGTGGGGATGAGAGACGAGTGAGTATCGATCCTGATGGCGGCCGGCGAGGGAGGAGTCAGCGGGAACGCCTGTGGCGGCGGCAGGAGTGGTGTCACCGGCGGGAGTGGCGGTGGCAGCTGCGGTTGGACCGGAGGGGAGCAGTCGTAGCAATCCGGCAAGATGACGCGTCCAGGGAGATGCGCCATCGGCGGAATCCGCCAAGAAGAAACTTTCACTCACGATCAAATCAAAAAAACAAAAACAAAAACAAAATCCCTTCTTCAGTCTTCTTCCTCTCAATTTTTCGTGATCTTTTAAAATAAAATTAAAGAAAAATAAAAAAGCAAGTCAACCAAGGAAAAGAAAGAAGTCGTCAACGAAGCAATTTAATGCACACGCGACGGGTAAGCGTTGTGATTGGCCATCAGGGTGGGTGCAAATCGCTGTCGGACGTATCCAAACTAATGGAAAATAAAGATACAAGTTATCCTATACAATTTCCTTTCTTTTAATAATTTTTATGGTTGGTTGTTGGGAAGAAGGTGATCAGGAGAGACAAAGGCTTCTTTAGTAAGCTTGTCCTTTCAACATGATTATATTTAAGTGATAAAAGTCCCAAAATGTCCTCAATAGTTCATCTCTTCTATGGAAATTTTGTTAAGCTCTAGAATCAGTCACCAACTCCCACTGCATTATCATCATCATCATCATTGTCTAATTCACCTAGTAAGTAAATCAGAAACACACCTCAAAATATTTATCTCTATTGAAATTCAAATTCTGATAGTAGTCACAGTAATCCTTTTTTATCATAAAATGTAGTTTCTCTAATTTAACACAGCAGTAGTTGCGAGATACTGGAGCTTTGTTGTATCAAATCTCTGATGAGTCACAAAGAAATGTCTTCGTAAGGTTCTAAAAAAGAAGTCCATCTTCATCTTCTTTGATTATTGCATACAGGTCAGTATTTGAAACTCGCTCAGTGATCATACTGCGTCTATACAAAGAAAAAAAAAGAAACCGATAAAGCAACAGTGAAAGATTTAAATTGCGATCTACCTAGTGAAGTTCTCAAACATGCAAGAAAAACTAGAGGTAACTAGAGAATGCAAAGTCAGCAATTAGAGCTACTGAGAATTTGTATTTCTTTGCTATTAGTTGGTGGATTTAGTGCGTCTTGAATAAAGTATAAAAACTCTGTATGGTTCTGTGATTTAGTACTAGCTCTTAAAATGGGATAATTGATAAGCTTACTCAATACGTTTGTATGGATTTCCAAACCTATCATAATTGTTAACATCATCAATACAGAAATTGACCTCTTTGATAAAAAAAAACTAGGCTTTTAAAATAAATGGTTAGTCATATTGAAGAACTTTTGGGATAAATAGTTAGTTAGTTGATCAACTTTGATATCGAAATTGTTCTCAGGATGAATGGTAGCCAATGAACCTTGCATGAAATTAAAGTGGCAGTTGAAGTTCAAGCCTCACCTATGTCATAAAACCCCATCAAATCTAATCAATTATTGTAAACTTGATGACATGGTGATGACCAAACAAAAAGCCAAGTCAATAAATTGCAGATGAAATTGCTGTCTCTATTTGGATTTTATCAGATTTATGGGTTTAAAACCTAGGCTAGTAATTTCATCAACTATTTGCTAACTTAGCTTGGTACCAAGTCATCACCGTGTTATCGCATAGCTTTCTGCCAAGTCATTACCATGTTAGTCATCACCATGTTTATCAAGAGTGAACAGCTGAAAATCAAATGGGTCATATATTCAAGAACCAAATTCAATACAACTATTTGTTCAAGGCTACTTGTCTTGTAACTTACTGGGGTGTTTCAGATGCATTGTAAAGCAGAAAAGATTATTCGAAGATAAAGCATGCCGTAGATTTTGCAATTCTTTGGAGATTCAATCTGAATTCAGAAAAACTCTTCACCTGAAAGTAGAGGTGCTTGCTGCCCATTGGAATTTTTTGGGGAAGAATCATGAAAAAATCTTATTATATGCTGACAAATATCTTTTGATTTCTCAAGATTAACAGCATGGCCGGCTTTGCGGATGACTATTAATCTTGCATTGTCCCCTAAATGCCTGCGTGTTTTTGATTGAAATCATACACAATCCAAGTGAAAGTAATATGATATGCTTAACTGACCTCTTCAATCTGTGACCTAATTCTAATGGAAAAATTCGATCTTGTTCTCCCCAGAGTATCAAAGTAGGCTGCACAGAGAGGGAGAGGCTATTCACTTATCACACTTGCGTTATCAAACAGTTGAAGATACAGAGTTAGGAACAATCTCTATATTTTTTACTGCACAGAGTTTGTTTGGATTCAATTATGATCCCCTTGTGAGAAAAATAGCAGGTCTATTAAGAGAGGAAGATTTTTTTTGTTCCATGAGATTTAAGATTTGAATAGCATGAGATGATGAAACTACCTGGGTAATCCTTGGAAGATCTGTGAGTTTCCTTTCTTTAACCAAGGTATAGATCAACTCTGTCTTCTCCTTCCGATGCTTTGAGCACATCACCTGCCACAGGCAGCAAAACTAATCATCAAAGTAATTCCAATACCATTGATACACCAAGCTCTCGAGGGAAATCAGAAAAGTGAATGACAAGAATTACAAATTCATCACGAATGAACACTAATTTAGTAATTCTGCTCATCATTAGGAAAAAAATTGGAGATCTATGAGTATGTGAATGACTTTCATTAGTGCTCAGGAAGAAACCGAGTTTGATGGTTAGGGTTCTTCAAACAAGTATATTTAGTTCGGCGTTTAGTTGAGAAAGAAATTGTTCGGTGCCAAAACCTGTATGTAATCCCGGAGGAAGCAGGAAGGCAACACCGGCAGCGGCCGGACGAAGGACAGACGGACGAGCCGTCGGAGATTCTCCGGCCGCTGGGGCAGCAGAAGCTGTAACGCCTCCCCTACGTCCGATACGACGAAGAGCCCCGACACGAGATCCCGCTCCTCCAGGCACACGCCGGCGCCGCAAAGCACTACCCGCTCCACCGCGGTAGGATACATCGCCGCCAAGCGGTACGCCACGAACCCGCCATAGCTCACTCCCACGAGGCAGAAACGCCGGACGCCGAGTGCCACCATGGCGGCCGCGACGCAGCGAGCCTGGTAAGACTCGGAGCGATCGGGGCTGAGGGAGGAGGAAGCGCCGAAGAAGAGAAGGTCGGGGACGTAGAGGTCGAATCCGGCGCGGAGGAGGGGGCGGATGTAGACGGACCACTGCCAGATGGCGGTGGCGCCAAATCCGTGAATGAGGAGGAGTGGGGTGCGGGAGAGATCGGGGCGGGAGGGGACCCAGCAGTGGACGGTGGCCCCGTCGGAGAGCGCGGTGGAGGTCGGGCGGAGGCCGGCCGCGAGGAAGACGCGGCGGTGGCACCGGTCGCGAGCGAGGGTGAAGTTGAGGCAGCGCGGCATCCCGGCGGCGGCGGCGGCCTAGCGATCAGTTCGTGCGCCCATATCGGATGTAAAAGAGAGTGGGAACCTATCCGTGTCATTCCCAAAGCAAAACTCACGGCTTTAGGCCCACCCACAGCATCAGGAAAGAGTATCCATGACGAAATCAGTGAGATGTCCACTAGCTTAGGGATGAGAAATCACTTCCCTGTTTGGGATAAACAGGGGATCTCGCCCATTTTCAAGGTCAGGTACAGTCGCCTGCCCATCCGCCACGCATCGCTGGACCCAGAGGGCCCCTTTCCGTCGGCGAATCATTAGCAGGTATGATTAACGGGGCAAGCGCAACCATTCACCAAGTAACTGGAACATAACATAGTTTATAACGTATTTATAGCTTGTAACGGATGTTGTTGTTAAACAAATCTATGCGGTAAAATCTAGCGAGTAACGAGAAGCAAAGACAAAGATTTCATGGTACAAGTCGCTTAGTGGAAAAAGCCATTCTACCAATCAACTACATCATCAACCCATACCAATAATAATACATTGCTTAACTAAAACATCAAAGAAATCAACCAATAATACCAGACTAACCAACCACAGGTGAACCAACAATATACAGAAGAATCTGAACGGCAAGAGCTCTACTAGGCTAACACTCAAGGTTACGCCTTTCCCTTGTTATCTTCCAGTCATCATCACTTCCTGGCAATATTTAATAATCGACAACAAGTTAGATAATCTTTAAGCCCTTAGTTGAACAACGATGCAAGAGATGTCATCCTTGCTGACTCTGTTCACTGCTTCTGTTGTCAGCAACCTTGCTGCTGCTTGTGGATCTTTGTACTTTCTAGCAAGATCCACTGCCTCTTCGTTGCTCATTACCTGAATAGGATCAGTGAGATGGATACAGCAAGAGATAAGTAGATCAGTTACTAAACGGAACGGGAGGGCAATATTTGAAGCAAACCTTCCACAAGCCATCGCTCGCAAGGATCAGTAGATCGCTGTCGGCAGTCACATCTTCGGAGCGTATATCTGGATCTGAACTCAGATGTGACTTGAGGCTCTTGTCTCCGAAAGCACGTGAAACAGCTAACTGACCATTAACTCTGGGAACATCTCCTGAGAACGTTATACAATGACCATGAGCATTTCTCACAGTAGACACAAATGTTTGTTAGCAAGGACCAAGAGTCAAGTGCAGAAGAAAGCAACACATTTACATATAATTCAATATGATGTTTTTGAGGATATAGGGTCTTCTAATAGATGTGCATAGTAGTACAGCTGCAGAAGGTCCCCTAGTCCTGACAGTGAAGCAGGGTACTTTCTTCAGTGTTTTTTTTTTTTTTGTGCGAAAAGCAAACCTACACTACAGGACAATGCTGAATCATTTGGCATTTCAAAAGTGAAATTTAGGTCATAGCCTTTTGGGAGCAAATGCCATTATAGCTCAGATGAGTCCCATGACTTTTCATGCTTCAGATGACGGATTGTGTGATGCTGACAAACTACCTACATCTCTCTAATGTTCAACGTGTGTGGCAACGATTGAGCCTTCTCCATGTACCTTTCTGATAACAAAGATAAACATAAATATGTTATGTTGTCTACATACTCCTGAGGTAATTGGTTAAAAAAGTTTAAGCAATTGGTTTTATTTATTATATGGCATCGTTTCACATTTCAGCTACATGTTATTTCTGGTTTTTAAGCAGAAAGTTTCATCTCATTATGCAATTCCAATTGTTTTTGCAACAGAAGTTTTCAGACAAGCATCTCATCATGGTAAATTGTCTTACTACAGTGAAATGTGTTAGATGCAACCAACAGTTGAATTGGACTAAAAATGAATGCAGAAAACAATAAGCATAAGCGAATCTTCAAAATAAGACCAAATGTAATGGAAAACATAATTAAGCAGAATGTCATGTGAACCTGGCATGTTTGAAACAAAGCCACCTCTATTCTCAATGCTCCCACGCTCAGTATTGGGTTCATGATCAACAGTTAATTGTATAGCATCTCCACCTTTTGCAAGAACAGCACGTGAATCACCAACATTAGCAATCCACAATTTCCTACCATCTATAAGAATCGCAGTAACTGCCGTTGATCCACCTCTCCCCAGATCAGGACTGCGTGATAGAATTGCTTTATCAGTCTTCTCATAGGCTTTGGAGATTGCCTCTCCTGGATTATTCCAAAAATCTTCCTAAATCATGGAAGAAAATATCTTTAGTATGCTAAAAAAAAAGGACAACTGTTAGTGAATCGATTAACTCAGAGTGACCGAGAGAAGCTAACCATATTCACCTCTTTAAGAATATTAGCAAACAGATGCTTTTGTAAATAGGCAGCCACACTGTCACCCAAATGACCATCAAATATAGCGAAAAGACCAAGCTCCTGCCCCCTTGTCTGGACAAACTTTGCCACATGATAATCCTCCATAGGATGATTTGCCCTCCCTTTTACAAGGCTGAACCCATAAGCAACTTTTACAGAGCCTTGATAACTTTTACCCTTGCCTGCACCACTCGAATGGCCTGCGAGCTATATGTAAAAGAAATTTCTAGTCTCACCAAATCACAGCCTTGAAAGCATCATGGTAAAGCTAACTTCAAAAGAAAATAAAGACGGTTGATATTAAAACACATAACTAAATAGATATTAAACATATCTATACTTCCTAGTTTCCCCAACATACACGTCAATATTTTATGTCTATATAGCTCATAATCAGATTGTCCTATTTCTCTTAAGAAGTGTTCCAATTTAGACTTGAACAATCACCAACTCACATCATGGCCTTTTTTCACTTTTTAATTCTGTCCCTTGCATGTTCTACACTAGTAGTGTTTCACAAGCAGTCGCAGTAAGCAGCTACGCATGTGCAGCTTTTAACAATTGCACAAGATCTATGCTTTTCTCTTGCAGTTCCTGTTCCTAGGTGTTTTGAGAGGATGCTTGCTTCTGACACAATAATGGGTTTCAACCAAGTTCATATAGTAACTTGTACAATTGTTTGCACTTACAAAACCCTGATGAGATAGTGGATAAAGGTCCATCAGAACAAACTAATACTGATATGCACATGATTGTCAACAAAACTGAGCTCAAATATGAAATACTAAGCTAATATATAAAAACATTGAAAGCATGCAAAAAGCATATATAATTCAACAGGTAGAAACAATCAAGCGAAGCGTAATAACAAACAATTAGGTCAAATCATCTCTCACCTGAGAGCAGGAACCTTTGAAGCAACATAATTTATCCATAAAACTCCAAAACTACAACAATCCTCCCGCTAAATCCTCAGAAGCTCGTCCATCTCAATCCCACTAAGGTATTTCTAAAACCACGGCACGTCCAAATCGTGAAATCAATCGCGAAAAATCGAAGCTTTATCAAAGATTCTCAAAAAAGTAGCGACTTTTAAGTCCTCCGTAAGATCGATTGGGGCTGGAGAAGGCAAGAAGCAATCAAGCGGCAAGAAGCGGAGATTAATAGGCGGAGAGGACGAGGGAAGCAGCGGAAAGGGGGGCCACCGGCGCAGGCTCCCGTCTGTTGACTTTGCTGGAGAGGAGTACGACAGAGCACGCATGAGTGATGGGCAGTGGAATTTATCGGGAAAACGCCCACTGTCCACTGTCTACTGCAACACCCGCACTGTCCTTCCGCCTTAAGTTGGGCACCAAAGACAAAACCCATGGTTGACTTCCTTTGACCCGACTGCCTCACTGTGCGACCCGACCTCCATCGTCGCCTCGGTCGCCTGCAAGATTTGAAACGCATGGTTGCGAGAGTCACAGACCGGGAGATCATGCAAAAGTCCGACGGAGTGTAGATTCCCTTTGCCAGTCGGAGGGGGACATTGACCCCAGGCGCGGGGCCGCCCCCGCCTCTCCTTTGTGGCGAACGCTGCGATCGCCACAGTTTGCCCTAGCGAAGTGGGGAAGCCTTTGTTGTTATCGAGCTTGTCCATTTCACAGGAGAGTTGCCTTCGAGGGCGGCTACAGCGATGGGGCAGCTGTAGCTTGTGGCTCGAGCCAGTCTGGTGTGTCAGACCAGGTCACGGGTTGCTCACCCAACTGATGCAGGCCGTCATCCGATTTAGCATGCTTTCAAAAATCCAATGAAATTGAACCGAATTTAAAGATTTCAGCAAGGATCGATAATCATAAAATCATTTTATGGGTTGAGGCCTGTTCGCCGGTCAAGTTTGTTGAAGATTTAACAGCGTAGCCAAGGACTAGTACAGTTTGGTCCTGTTCTGTCCTCTCTCTGCTTTGTGATACTTCTACTTTAACTAAAACATAAATATATTCTATGATGAACTGTCAATCTTGTTAAGCGTACAAAATGAGGCAAATGGTTGAGATGGGTTGAAAGATTTATGTGTTCGTTCATCCATCAAAATGCTCAGTTGCATTCACTTGTTTCTTTCTTCTTTTTTCCCCCCTTTTCTTAGAACTCCATTCAGGCCATGGTTATCATATTCAGATAAAAAAAAAACAATTAGATTACTGATCGAATAGAAGAATAGAACAAAAAGCTAGGTCAACTGGTATGTAATGTTTAGTATTTACACAAAAATAGACCACTCCAAAAGTATGATTCTTTATTTTTATTTTTATTTTTTGGAGCGGAAAAGGGTCTTCATAACTATGATTCACATGATTTGTGAACATATAAGCCCATGAGAAAATAAAATTACTAAACGTTTACCTCTTAATTTGCAGGTGATCGAGATAACATTACTTGTAAGTGGCAAAGAAATAAGAAACAAAAGAATGAAAGGATACATTATGTGAAGGGGACAACAGTAGCCACGGAGATGATGCCTCATGAGCTAAAAGGTGGCATTAGTGGAGTGTTGAACTAGAAAATAACTTGACTATATTTGGTTTCCAAAAAGAACTAGTTTGATAGGAATTTCCACCACTTGTATAGGCCAATTCCATAGATTAGGGTGACTAGTGTTACCCTCAGAGGATAGAACTTAAACCTGCACATGCTAAAAGAATCTGAGAATATTGATAATTTGATTGACAAAGAGAAAAATAAAGTTCAGACAGGAAAGTCTTAGACAAGTAAGTAAATTTATCATTCTTGCAGGGATCCATTCGTGGCGAGTTGGGGAGTTGAATATCCATCAAAATATGATGACTGGTTGTATCACTTAAATGAAATGCTTTGCGTTTGTATATTGAGCCAGCTATAATGTAGATCTATAGAGCATCATTAGATTCATGATCTAAAACATATCACATAAGAAAGCTTTACATCACTTTTGGTTCTTTTTCTTTTCCTTGTTTAGCTACTATGACGATCTATAACTCACGATCATAAACAGTTGCAACTCTCGAGTTAGGGAGCAGGACATTACTCATGGAGCTTGCATATGATACGATCATAATTTCATTTGAGGATGAGAAAGATTGTGACTTCGGAGCAGAGGAACAATTCAAACATCAGAGTGATGAAAGAGCAGAAGAAAAGGAATTGATAGGAATTCAGGATTTACTAGCGATAAGAGGAATTTAAAGGCAACATGGATCCATGCCCTTTCCTATCTCTCTTATGGAGAATCAGAATTCAAGTGTGTAAATAGCAATAACTCTCCCAACTATCTGCAATGGGCAAAATGGATCTTATCCTGACATTAGATCTATATAAGACTATCCCCGATAATACCTAAATTGTATAAATCACTTTTATTATGTTAATAAAGTTCCTTCGGCTTGTCTACTTCTATTGAATCTATTGGTCATCTTTTTTTGTTCCCTTTTTTCATCTTAGCAGGAAACCATTAAGGCTATGGCTACTGAATACACAATTCTTGTCCAAGCAGTTAACCACATTGCACCTCATTGCATGCCTCCTTTGCTAGTCAATCAGCTACTTGGTTTCACTCCCTATTGCAGTGTTGAACAACAAGCCTCTCCCTTATAGGCCAACAAATTTCCAATGGCCTCTACATCATCTTTGCACATTGAGGGGCCATCTCCGAGTCAAATTCTATAACCATTTGTTCTAATTCCCATTTTCTCCCGAGTTCCATACACTTTTTGATACCAGCTGGACCATTGGCTAATCTTGGGCATGAACCTTGCAATCAACATCTCTTTGTGATCTCATATTAAACTCCCATTTCCGCCTTCCATGATTCATTACATAGGCTTCCATTGGTAGACTCCCATTTTCTTCATGCTAATGTACAAAAAAAAAAAAAAAAAAGGAAAATACTCCTATATCCATATGCCCGATCAGCTCTAGCCTTAATTTCTTTCCATTTGAGGTAGCTGACCTCTATACAACATTTTTTTAAAAAACCATGTTGATACCTTGTTAAAATGATATTTCTTATTTTACCGACGATAGGAACTACACACCTAATCATTCATGAATATTAACAATTTTTAATTATAACTTCCCTAAAATCAATATGTTGGCGTCAGAGATTACATTAACCTATTGAGTTATCTCATAGTTACTCAAGATTGTGACTCATGGAACACAGATAATCATACTAGTTTTATGAAACCTTCCTGTTAATCCAAGGAAAGTTTCTGATGATCTCAGAAAACTTCTTTATTTCCGCAGATTACCCACTGAAATTGCATTATCTATGTTCTACCGATACACATCCCATAACGTAAAGATGATTATGATATATGCCAAGTGTATTATTGCATGACTGATTTCACTATGAAGAGCAATCAGTTCTGCAAATTTAAGAAGAGTTTCACGACCAATAATTTGTTGCATAACCAGTTAATGTTGATCTAGACGTTCCAGGTCATAGTGAACTGATGCAAAATTACTCCTCAATGAAGCTAGAGTGTCAGCCCATACGAAGCTGGCATTATTAATGCAACATGACAAGCCCACATGGATTATTTATTGTTGGGGTAGAAAAGGAAATCCTAGATCATGGAACATTTCTGAAATTTGTTGAACATTATGATGCCAACATGTACCATCGAGACAAAACTTGTTTTTGATTTCAATCCAGTACCTACGAAATGTTCCTCTAAGAAAAGTTACGGAGGCGCTCTAATTCGACAATCCCTAGACTAATTAAGTACGAAAACAGACAAAACTTTTGAGCCAAAAGAAACGCCTAACAAGTAAGCACATACAAGTAGAGAAAGGCAAAAGAGATCGAACTAGCTAGAACCTGAAAGTATCTGCATCCCGATCGACGCTCGGTGCTCTCCGAGCAGGCATGGGCGTGAACCACTGCGAGAAATCCCGATCGAAGAACTCCCAGTCCGGCAAAAGGATCACGGCGATCCCGGAGATCCCGAAGGCGTACGTGCCCAGCATCTTCGTGAGGGAGAAGGTCCAGATCCCGACGGCAACCATCAGCACCGCCAGAGCCAGAAGGCTCGTCCGCAGCGCCGCCTCGCGCCGCATCTTGACCTTCCGCCACCAGTTCAATTCGACCCTTCGCTTCTCGGTGCCGATCTTGAAGGAAGTGAGACGAGGAGGAAGAAGATCCGGTAGACGACGCGCCCAAACGCGACGAGCAGAGGGAGAGCGAAGAGAAGGGAGGGACTAGAGCACCAAGCGCGTGAGTCAAGAAGTCCCGGCCCATGAAGCATCTCAACTGCTCATGGATGCGATTCCGTGAATTGACCTCTGCATCTGGTGGCTGTTCGATGCGGTTGGAACGATCCAGGATTGCCCAATCACGGGATCCTGCGTTGTACATAATGAATATGATTTCATTTTAGAACGAAGGTTGCACCGGATCCTAAAGGCCTTCTGTGATTAGCTGCCGGTAAATGGAAATGAATGCGCACTAATTAATTATTTGATTTATTAGAAATAAATAAATAAAGAGAAACTTTATAATTTAAGTTTTTCAATTTGACCCAACAAAGTTTGTCAATTTATCTGCTCTCTTGGCTAATATGTCCCAGTATTGCATGTCATATATTCTCATCAACTTAATGAATCTACTCTAGATATTACAAGGATTTATGATCATGACTTTTTTTCTCACTAAACAGCATGTAATTAGTATCTATTAAAATAAAACCAAGTAACGAATTGCCAAAATCAATATAAATCTCTCATTTGAAGATATTAACACTAGCAGCATAAAAGTCCAAATATAGTCCCCGGTCCTCATTATCGGTGTAGAGTAACTTCAGAGGAATAGAGCAAATATAGCAGCAAAGCCATTCACAATGTCAACGCAGCAATAGATTCCGGCTTAAAGTCAACTCTGAGGCCTAAGACCCTTCTGACCTCAGAAGGAGTGAGCAACCATGTGACATGGCCTGCATTCTCTCCCCAGAAATCTAAAATCTCTGTAACTTTCTCAAAGTTAAGGATGGTTGACATTTGTGAAAGCCTGGCAAATTTGTCTCGAACAGGTCTCTGTGACATTTCGGAGAAATGGTTGATGAGCGCCCGCACCTCCCTGTCGAGCTGGAGGCCGCCCAGTTGGCTAAACCTTTTCTGCACCATGATCACTTCGAGTCGCTTCACAATGAAATCGATTACCATGTAAATGAATGAATCATAGTTGTTGGATGTCATCAGAGGTTGGAGCCACAAGGTGTTGGTCTCGACTCCGTGAAGAAGCTTTTGGACCCATGGGTCGTTCAGCTCATTTGCTGCATATTCTGAGTCATCGAGCTCATAGCTGATGGTAGCTACAGTGTCCAGAATGGGTCGGATGCGAGGTGAGATGGTTGCCACAAGCTGTTCCAAACCTGCATGTAGAATTTGCTTAAATCCAGTGCTTATGTCGCTAAGCTCAGCTAAGAAAGATTTCACTTTTTCTCTGTCTGTTGGTGTGGGGAAGACCTGGTCACAGTTAAAACAAGACATCAGTATAGCACAAAGAGAAAAAGGAACAGAACGAACTTGAACGATTCTTAACGATCTGTTTACAGTTATGAAAACAGTAATGGTGAAAGTGAAACTACTGATGTAAGGTAAATGTTCTGTAAGCTAAGGTCGACATCCTTGTGGTCACCTTACAAAATAAAATTTAAAAAAAAAAAACAGCCAGCAAAGAAAACATCATCCAGTCGACAACATGATTTAGTTGCTCATTCACTTTGCACCAGACTTGGCAACTCAAAGCTACATTGTAGTGTTCTGAACAAGGCAAGACCTGCTTTAGCTAATTCTAATTTATTTTAGCTATCAATTACTTGGTTCACAGCAACTTTTGCCATCTTAAAGAACTCCATGACAAAAATATAAAGGGTATCAACCTTATTCTGCCATACAAAAGGAAGCAGTCGATATAGTAGTATATGCATATGAAACGAGCAATCGGCATATGCTGATATATGCATATGCAGTAATGAATTGCTTTACAATTACAAATTCATCAAAAGTACAATACCTTATTTGACTTGAGGTAGGCCATGGATTATCATATAAGGAGGAATATTTCTTTTGCTGCTCAAAAAATATGTGCTATATATGTTCAAGAATGAAGAATTATTCTTGGGCATGTGCAATGGATACAAGTAGCCTGTATTGAATAGCTTATAACTTTGTCAAAGAGAAAAGCAAGGAAGCATATGATAATTGTGAGGATGTAAACTGGAAGCAGCTCTAGATGTTGCAAGTTTATCCTAGGGCAAAATTTTATGTGGAAGGTAGCTTAGAAAACATTCCTACTATTGTTTGCTGCATTATTGACCATAAGATCTATTCTGAGTTTATTAACCATGAAAGTGAGGTAACTAGTTTAAATCATTTGTCTGTAACTTTCCTTATGCTAAGGAGGTGTGGAAATACATAAATGAGCTTAAAGGTTAGCAAACCATATGGATAGATGATTGATGGAGAGGAAAATCATTTGAGGATAGCTCTATAAGAACTAATCAACCTGCTGCAGTGAGACTTCTATTGGGTTTGGGCATATATAGAAATCTCAGCATAGTAGTAGTGAAGCAAGGGGTCCCCTTATAATATTTTAGTGATGAAAATAGCTTCTGAGGTAGATGAGTTTGAAGACAAGTTGGCTTCAGACAATAGAAGCAATGCAAGAGGCAACATAGTAGTAGTGAAGCAAGGGATTATGTGATGATTTATTGTGATGTTGCTTGGAAGGGTGTGATGCCTGTGCAAGAGTTGCCCTATGTTGGAGGATCTCTCATCGAGATGGAAGTAGTTGAAACTCTAGACAAACCGAGTTTTGATCTCTCTCACAATGGAAAGGAAAAGATGTGTGAACAAGCAAAGAACAACATTAAAATCTATTACCTTTTTAACCATAATTTCTTTCATCACTTCCTATCAATCAAAGTCAATTTCTGGGGTAAAACAATTGTGGATATGAAGCTTTGTGAGGTATTCTGAAGATTCTAAAGTCTTCGGGAGAGCTGGAAAGAGGACAAACTTTAAGGGTAAAATGGAAAACTCCCACTGGTTTATTGTTGAAAAAAACTATTAAACTAGTTTGCATGAAATTAAGGAGAAACAGTGGATTAACCTCTAAATCATGACTACTTATCTTTCCTGATTCAATAGCAATATTAAGTATTCATCAGAGGAATAGAAGAACCACGTGTTATCCTCTCTAATCTCTCTGCAAACAACAAACATGCTCTAGTATTATTGGCCAAGCTTAACCTTGCAAACAAAGATTCTGAGTTTTGTACATCTTAATTCTAGGTATTACAATCTACAATTTTCTCTGCTACTAGATCTAGAAAATTTTAAATGTCAACTAGTTATCCTCCCTGGAGGTTAAGATTGGGTAAAATCATCACATAAGAAAGAATGGAGGACCATAACAGAAGTTAGCAAAATATATATATATATATATATATATATATATAACATTAGCTTGATGTGAAAATTTATTTGATGTGAATGCAAATTCATCCAATGAAAAAATCACATTTACTTTAAAATGGTAATCAGATTAGTAGTATGAAATGGTTGAATTGATCAAGTATGTTCGCATACATTAAAAAATATAAATAACATCTAGTCATTGTAAAGGAGAAGTTGAAAGTAATTTAATTCTCATGTCATGAATCCAGTCTACTATGTAAACACATGCTGAAGTAAAGGTAATCTAAATATCATGCATCAAATCTTAGTTGCAAACACATGGCATTTGCATCACGGACTGAAAGTCACAGAATACCAAAAAATCAATCATTAGTTTGCATAAATTACGAAGTAAACTTCATTAGACACTTAAACCATGCTTCTGAAACAGAACTCAAAATTATAGATTAGAAGGACAAAAAAGAAAAAGGTAAACACACTACTAACCTGTGCGCATTGCTCCTCAATTTCTTGACGTAGCTTCAAAACATACTCTGCACTAACGTCTATGTTGTTCAACATGGTAGCAATCTCTGTACCAGTCTTTTGCACGCCAACACCACCCAAAAACAGCTTCGCTCCTAAGTTAGGCTCTCTCATTTTTTGCTGCAATATTTCTTGGTAGTCCTTGATCAGCAGCTCCATTGCAACTCTCAGCACTGCAAACACGGAACTAATGTTTAATGTTGAAATTGACCTCCTGCAGCAGCTCTGAAGCACGTAAAATGCATCGTCCACCATAGAAGTTGTCAGACTATCAGCTACATGCTCATCTATCTCAATAGCCTTCCGCACATTCACCACCATGAAGAACTCTTCAAGGATAACATATGAACCAATCAGCTCTTTCAACATCCTATTAAAACTCCCACTTCTGAACGCCTTGGTAGCCTTGGGGCCAAGTTCCGGGTCAACAGACTCCAAGCCTCTGATCTTTGACACCATGAATTCAGTGTAATCCTCTCCTAGTTGGATCAATGAAAGGATCTCCTCCATGTACATCTCAATTTCCCTTGGATCTGGACCCTCAGCGACTCCAACTGTGAGCAAATTGCTGCTCGGGGTTTTGATCTCAGAGGTGAGCCGAGAGAGATGCCGGTGATCCACGTACTTCTTCAGGATCTGGGTGCCCCTAGAATCGCACTCCTCCTGAAGCTCACAGATGGCGTAGACGATCCCATCCTCTCCACACAGGCTCCGCAGCACCTCGTCATTTTCCTGGACGGCGAGCACAATGTCTTTGAAGAGACTGGTGAGGCAGCCAATGAAATCAGGACGCTCAGACTGGGTGATGGCGGCAGCAGCAGCCTGCTCCGAAAGCTCTGCCAGGTGCTCAAACTCCAGGCGGGCACGGAGGGCGATGACCTTCTTCAGGTATGCGACGTATATCTGGAGGCCCTCATCTTGGAGGCCAAGAGGAGGGAAGGCCTGGACAACACGGAGCACGGCAGGGTGGTCACGCTGTTCGATGGCAGCAGCCAGTCGCTGGCGGGCAATGGACTCGACCTGCCGCTTGACGTCGAGAAGCTGTTGGCGCTGCTCGTCATTGCTGCTGTTGGGACTGCGGCTGAATCGGGCGTCGATCTGCAGAAATTCATGGACGGAGCGAGCAGCCGCTTCGAGATCGTCGTCGGCGAGGGCGCGGCGGGCGGCCTCAAGGCAGCGGGACCGATCGAGTGTGGCATCGACGAGGGCGAGGGTGTCCCTGACGCGGGACTGGGCAAGGTCGAGGTCTCTGGCGTGCCGGCTGACACGATCAGCGAGGGCGGAGGTAGAGCGGGCGGAAGAGAGGAGGAGGGTCGCGTCGGAGCGGGCGATGTCGAGGAGGTGGGAAGACCGGGGGCCGGTGAGGGCGAGGAGGTGGCGATCGAGATCGGGACGCTGGGAAAGGAGGGATTCGAGGCGAGTGTCGAGGGCACGCTGGTAGGCGACGCACTCATGGAGAAGGCGAGTCATGGCGCCCACATCGGTCAGCGACCGCACCAGAGCCACGGCCTCCGCGGTTCCGAAGTCCACCGTCGTCGTCAAGGATTCCAACGAGTCGTCGGCGGCGGTGGGAGTGATGGGGGAGGCGGAGGATTTGTCGTGGTCGGCGGAGGCCACCGGAAGCGGAGAGGAGACGACCGCCATAGCAGCAAAATGGGGATGGATCTGGCTTTGCCCGGAGTCTTTCGTCTAAATAGGATGTTATAAAAAAAAATAAGGGAAAAAATTAAAAAGGCACTCCCTTATTTTCTTTATGATAAAAAAAAGATCTATTTTAAAAAATATATAAAAAGACACTTATTTTATTTTATTCAATCCTAAAATATCCTTATTTTAGTAATTGTGATCAATTGATGTAAATTTTAATAATTATGAATAAAATTGTACCATATTACAGTACTTTTAGTTAAAATTAATTCTCGGTCAATGGTGCAACGGTATGACATCCGGGTTGTGATCTAGGGACTCGCGGTTCGATCCCTCAGCTACGGCATATTTGAAAAAAATTTCTTGGACATTTGGATTGGCCGCCATATGTGCACCCTTTTAATTTTTTTTAACAGCCTTTTGATCTTTGTAAAAACAAACAAACATAAAGAGGGATCAAGCCAGATAACTTTATTGCAATTTTACAAATAAGATAACTTTTTATACAATTGACAAAGAAAATAGTTATTGCAATTTGATAACTAGACATTTGTTAGGCTACCATTTAACAAAAAATTAGTAACAACTTAACACCGGACCTCATGCGATTTCTAAAGTATATGATACTTTAAAAAGAAAATTACAAATAGAAAAACAAATAGTATAAATTTTTACAAAAACAAATAGAGTATATGATACGTTGACAAATAGAGACTGTAAAATTATTACTCAAATAATCTTTTGTAAAGTAAAATTACATACAATAGATTCTTTTTTAAGATTTTACATTGACAGCAACTTTATATAACAAATTGTATAAATTCTTCTCTAGGATTTCACATTAATAAAAACTACATGTACCAAATTATATAGATTCTTCTATAAAATTTTACATTAACGGAAGTTTTTGTACATCGAACTGTCCATATATATTGGCAAATGCATGAGTTGATAAATTGCTGAAAAAAACTCCAATCCCTCTCTTGCTCAAAAACATTTCTCTCCAGTTAAGTTTGGATAACCTTTTGCTGAATTACAATCATTTCTTATCAGATTTGAAGATCAATAATAGTATTACATGAAGAACTAAGTATTCGATTAAAATTGAATCGAATCGAACTGAATTAATCAAAATCGAATCAAACTGAATTTTTTTAAACTAATCGAACCGACCGAATTTTTAAATAAAAAATAAACAAACCGAACTGATAAAATATCGATTAATTTGGTTTTCGACCGAATTAACTGAAATAATTCAAATTTTTAAATATTATAAAAAATTTATCAATTAGGTAAAGATTTATAAATTTACTCACTTAAAAATTTATATATTATTTTTTTATTTGATTAATTCAGTTTATTTGATTTATTTAATTTAATCGAATAAGAAATTTTAAAATCAAAACCGAACCAAATTAACCGAATTAATCAATTTTTTTTATAAAAAATAATCAAAATCCAGAAATAATAAAATTGAATTTTTAAATTTGATCAGTTTAATCGGTTTAACTTAATTTTTACTCACCCTAAGTCAGGAAATAAGAAAATAAGTCCACAAATTGATATTGTATTGAAATTCTTCTAAGAAAATAAATTGATCCTGTACATTTGTTTCTGGTCAGCTGCCTTCCCGAAACTGAGTTGAAATCTTTCATCTCATATACTTTGATAGCAATGATAACACAAATTGGTAGCTAATAATACTGATTTATGAAATCATAGATATATGAATTGAGACTTTTGCAAATCTCATAAACAACTTCGACAAACAAATTCCAAAATTTGTTGGAGAGAAGCATTGTTAGTCTCACAATTCAGCTGATCTGAGAAAAACAACCTTTAGATCGTACAACAAATTTGCAGGGTGAACTAGACAGCAACCTACCACGAGAACAACTAGTTAAGCACTTTGCTAAACATTAAACTTATTCTCACAGTTCTAGAACATGATAAATAAGAAAAGATATCTAAACTACAACTAGTTCGTAGATAGTTTTACGACAACAGATATTCCTGCTCAATCTCCGAATCCACATCACTTTTTTGAAAGCAGTTTGGAGTAGATCTGCCTGCAGTGAGGGTTTGTTCTCAGAATTGGTGCATAAGGACGAATGGCTTTATCGAGTGCAGCGCGATAAGGACCCTGCGTTAGAAATAGATTATTAGTCATGAGAAGAAGATTATGACTGTTGAATCTGAGAGTATCTTTTCATAATGAAATTGCTAACTACCTGGGAATATTCAAGGGCTCGTTGGATGGGATAGTTAGCATAAGGGTGTTGCAGTAATTGGTCAAAGTGAGGGAAAGAAAGTAGTTCATTTATGAAAGTGGCTGGAAAATCATTTCCAAAGTATGAGAAGCATCTTTCCACCACATTACTGCTGAACTTTTGGATGGAAAGTTCAACATATCTCCCTTGAAATTTAGATTTCAAGATTGCGAGTGCAAAAGGCTTCTCCAATTCCAGCACTGCTTGGACAACATAGTTTCTGAAATAGAAGGGACAGTATAAAATATAAAGCTTAGTTTAAACACTATCGAAACAAAATGTGACAAATGCCCAACCTGAAGGCCTACAAAATCTGACTGGCTAAAAAGTGGTGGTTCAATAATTAGGAAATTAAGTTTCTACAAGATCGAGCATATGATAAACACAGTCAAACAAAAAAATTCAAATGCAGGCAATCTATCATATATACAAAACCTATCAGATTGCCATGTCAATTGGAGGATGAAGCGCAAAAGAGCAGCTAATTGCCCTCAGGCTCAAAGAAATGCAGTCAAGGAAAGATCAATACTCAATCCTACAAGCATGGAACTTGCAGTTTATGAGTAAAATGTTTACCCGTATGGATCTTGGGCTAGTTCAAAGCCATTAGCAGCAACAACTGCAACTAAATTATGCTGATATTCTCCAGTAAAATCATGTATACATTTTTGTAACACACAGCATCCATGTCGATGAGTAGCAATGTCAACACAATACATTGCAGCAGCTTCAAAAATGAACTGTAATATAGAAAGACACAATAAGTTAGTGAATCACAAAGAACTAGCTGGCTAAGTGAAGCTCACAAAACAATGATATAAAACATAGAAGCAAGAGGTAAGCAACTGCTCTTGTTAGAAACATCAAATATAATGGGTACATATACATTCTTCATGACTAAACTAGAGTTAAATAGAAAGGTACCAATTTCAACTAAGATGTGCTAATGTCTTCAGATGACCAAAGAAATTCTTTTAAAAAATTTTGGTCAAGACTCAACCACAGAAGTTGATTAGCTTATTTTCAATTAAGAATATATATTATACCAGTAGTAATCCTCATGCATAGTCAAGATAAGTGCTTTCTTTGAGCAACAATGAGATAATATGATATGAAACATTCATCTTACAATAGATCTTAAGACTCATCTAAGGTAAAAGAAAGAGGGTAAGTGGTAGAGTTGTGTCATAGCCTATTGAATGCACACTAGCTCTATTCTTCCTAGGAGAAGAAAATTGCTGTAGTTAAACCATAAAAGATATATGGTCGCAAGACCTGGGTCACAACAAACCTTCAAATGGTGTTTGTATCAATATTAGGAGATTACAGTGCATGTTAAGTTCAATGACGTTAAAAGAAAATTTTTTTAAAAAATGATGTCAGAATGACCATACAAGTCCAGATTCTACATTTTAAGATGTACTGGCATTCAGTTGCATCTGTATGGAAAGATAATTCTAGTAAGCTAACAGCCGAAACAGAGTAATAGGAGTTCATTTTCTGGCATTCTAGGCTTTGCAGGGTGAGGCAGATGAATCTAATAGGGAAAAGGAATTGATGAAAATGTATTAAATTGGCTAGGCATCTAGAGTCCTTCAAGGTCATAGTTTCACAAATAATTCTAGTTAGAAATGGTATTAAAAGATGATCAACATTTAACAAAAAAAATCAAAGGTTTAAGGAATTGAGAAATGATGGATCCAAAAGAAATTACAAATTATCAATGAGGACCATCTAAAAGTATGACTATTAGGATAAAAAAACTTCAGGTAATGATCAAATCAAGTTGACTACCATTGAATATGAAACATTAATCTCATTCACAAAGAAAATGTTTTTCTCAACTAGTAATTCAGTACCTTATTATCCTCAGATGTAAAAGTTTCCAAGCAACGTTGAAGAACATGGCTTCCATTCAAGTCCTTAACAAGATTTAGAAACCCAACTCTTAGGGCTGACGTAACCAATGAAATATGCCGCTTAGTTTTCACAGTTTCTATCAACTTCTGTACTGCCCTTGTCCTGAGAAATACATCAAAATAGTTTCATGTAAAGTAAGATCACAAACTTTCAATGGTTGGCAGAATAAGTTGATATTAAAATCACAGTTGTTAGCATGAACAATAAAGAGATAACTTTATGTGGATAGGAAATGAGAAAGTTACTACTCACCCATGAACATTTAGGGAGATTTCAACAAGATTAAGAGGGTTTTTGTTAAGCTCGAGTAGGATCTTCAGCAGTTGTTCTTCATTGCATTTTTCCAGCAATTTCTGCATGAGATAATTTCCAAAAGGATCGACCATGAGCTCCAATGTGTGGCCGATAACCCCATTAAAAATCGTATCAGCCTGATGCTTCCCTTCATCAAGCATCTGCTGCAAGTACCGGCAACCATGCTGGTCCTTTGCCAGGAAATATAAGTGTCCTTTGACACTCATCAGACTTTCATGTTTGAGAAAAAGGCTTGGACGCTTTACAGAGGTTCCATGAACATTCCTTTGGTTCCTTGTGCAGTGAAGCCTCGTTCCCCGTGCAGAACCTGCGTCAGGCATGTTCCTTACCGTTCTCACTGGCTGATGCCCAACATTAACAGTAATCTTCGCGGAGTTGTTAGGTAAGTTTCGGACATCCGATGCATTTATACACCAGCAAGGATCTGTTGTAGTCATCTCTGATTGTAATAACGCATCAGAGATCGGATATGGTTCATTAAGAAAGGAAGTAAAATCTCCAGAAGTGTTCCGCCAATAGCGAGGATCCGCCAATGGAAGTCGACCAGTGCCCAATTCTGCAGCTCCGGACTTCTTGAGCAACGGATCTACCAAGTTCGCAGCTCCAGGAAAATGCTGCTGCAATTGAGGTGGACACGGGTTCCCGTTCCAATTAATCAAAGAATCCCGTCCAAAAGGGTTGAAGAACGCCTCGCATCCCCGATCGATAAGACGATTATGGTCAAATCCAATCGGGCGGTTGTGAATCGCCGATGCCGGAGGACAAACCGGTTCGTTCCGATCAACGCCGAGGCGCACATTGAGAAGGTTATCGACCAAAAAAGCCTCCTCCACCGTCGAACGGAAGTCCGCCGACTTACGGATCCATTCGACCAGGGAGGGACTGTCCAGTCCCGACCTGGTCGACGAAGACGACCGATCGGAGCACGAACCCCCCTCGCACCGCGGCGACACGCCGCTATTGCAGAGCCCGTTCAGAATCTCGTCACATATACGGGAATCCTCCTCGTCACGGCCATAGTACGCGTCGAGATGAAGGATGCGGGGAATCTCCTCCAACAACTTCTCAATATCCTGCTCCTCCGGGTACCCGGCCATCGCCGCGTCTTCCACCGCCCGAGAATTCACAAGAATCGACGAACAAAACCACTCGAAAGGAGGAAGACGATTATCGATTGATAAAAATATTCGCAGCGGGAACCATCTCGGACGAGCCGAAACTGAAGAGGCAGCAGAAGACGACGAAAGCAAGACGAAGAAGAGTGAAGCGCTAGAACTCAGCAAAGGGAAGGGCTTTACACGGGCTTTATATACAGATCGGGAAGAACAGTGGAACACGACGCAGCGAAAGAGACTAGTGGAAGTGCGACACGCAGCTCCGCGTAAGACGTTCTTTTGGGTAATCATAAAATAAAAAAATGATATTTAAATACGAAAGGATATTTATGAAATTTTATTTTTCTGTTTTTTATGAGAGAAAAGAGCGCCGAGTTGAATGAGTTAGCTGCTGAAATATCTCCTGGTCAATGAACTCAATCCGAGATATTTGGGATAAGAATTTGATAAAGAATTTAGGCTAGATTCAAAGCTTAGTTCTGAGTTTAGACGGATTTTTATGGTAAATAAAAAAACATTAATTGTTGATTGAATTATGATATTATTTTGAAAGACGAATTTAAAAGATCGGTTTTATTAATTCAAAAGTTTTATTTTTTTTAAAAAAATAATTGATTCGATTTAATCCGTTTGATTTTAATTTTAAATTTTTAAATTTAATTAATTGGATTAAATTGAATATATCAATGAATCTGATAGGTTATTTACAATCGATTATATAATAGTTGATTGATAAATATATAATAATAGTCTGTTATATTAAAATCAGAATTTAAATTCATAATTTATAACTCATGTTGGTTTCAAGGACTAACTAATTTAATTATTTCGCTCACGCTCAGAGAGTGAATTTTCCTCCATAAGGATGATAATAATTTGAAATAGGAATATTGTGTATTTAATTAAAATTAAATTGAATTAATTAAAATCAAATAAATTTATTTTTTAAAAAAATAGGATAATCCATTAAATTTTTAAATAAAAATTAAATAAATCTAACCGATAAAATATCGATTAATTCGGTCAAAAATTAAAATAACTAAAATAATTAAAATTTTTAAATATTATAGAAGATTTACCGATTAGTTACAAAGGTATAGATTCACTTATTAGAAATTTATCAATTTTTTTATTTTAATTTAATCGATTTAATTGGATAAAGAATTTTAAATTAAAATTGAACCAAATAATTGATATAATTAATTTTTAAAAAAAATTAAAATCTTAACATAATCGAACCGAATTAACCGATATAATTAATTTTTTTTAAAAATAAAATTCTAAAATAATCAAATTAAATTTTTAAATTTGATCGATTTAACGTTTAATTTTGAGGTAGAGATTAAGAGAGGCATCGATTGACTTTTGTGAAAACCAGCCATGAATGAGGATAACAAACTGAATGAATGAAATCAGTAGCAATCTTTATGAATTAGTGTTAATATTTCATAAAGACTTCATAAAATCATTATGATCAAAAAATATTTCTCATATCGTCTTGCATATGTGAAAAAAAAACATTAAGTAAGAATCCCTTTTTTTCTTCAAAATGTATGTTTAAATGAATCAAAGATTTTATTTTTGCTCATTCTACATAATCATAATAATAAATTTGGAGAGCATAACAAAGGTAAACACCAAAATTTCTCCTGCATTAGTTACTTAATCACATCGTAAACAAATTTAATCAAAACCTATGAACAAGGCTGCTTGAATCTGTTCGAATGGACACGAATCCGTTGATATGGAATATTTTTTTTCCAAGTGAAATACTTTAGTGTATGAAAGAATGAAAAAGTATTTCCCTTGTTGAATAAAAAATTTTCATATCTTAACGTATATAATATGAATAAGAAACCTTCCTATCTTAATGTATATGCTTTCATATCAGAAGCCTTCATATTAATGTATATAATAAACCTTCAATACCTTAAATGTATAATAAACCGTCAATGAAACTCACATACAGATCATGAATGTTTGAAATCCATATTATGCAAGAAGACATTGTTCTTGCTAATACAAATCCATATATACTCAGTGGCACATCCATAATTATCAAAGGAAATCATGCAGTACCAGACATCATTCTCTCAATTTGTAACCCACCATACAATCCGTAATATAAATAAGTAAATATTCCTTTCCATTATAAATAATGACTGTATGGCCAATCATTCTAGGATATAATGGTAGATGCTCAAGACCAAATTACTATTAGTTCTTTATCTTCCCTCATGTTGGGTTTTTCAATTTTTGTTGATACATGATTAACTACCACACCTGATGTGCATGGAATTTGAAACGACGGAAGATAGATTAGAACTCTGTAAACAAGTTAGATGAATGTCAACCATGGATGAACTAACATACCATATGGGTGTCATCCTGTACAATCGGCCTGCTGTTTCTACAAGAATACACTATCCGGTTTCTAAAATATTCTGCACCCTTTGACCAATTGTGTTCCGCATTACTCATCAAATCACCAGAAAGAAAATTTCCAGTATCTTGTGTTTCATCAAGAGTCGCTCTTCACATCAGGCAACAGAACCATAATGGCAGACTGCAGGGGCTGAAGTTACCTGTGAGATAAGTTTGATACATTCGACGCAGATGGATTAACTTTTGTGATTCACGGCGTGCCACCTTCATCTTTCTTATCACTTTCAAGTGTTTCACCGTCCGCATCTCCATTGACAATAGGCAAATCAGTGTCCTTGGAATGGTTCTCTGAGGTTGGTTCCTGAGGCCCAGTATACATATCAGTGTCCTCAGAATGGCTCGTGGAGATTGGATCCTGAAGTCCATTTTCATTGTCCTGCGTTTCCCAGTGAGGCGTGTAGTGGCTCATGAGCTGCGCCTGTTACACAAGAAAAGAGGTCAAATACTTGCCTAATAGTTTGAGAGGAAAGAGCAAAATGTTTAAGTTACACACTCATTTGCAATCATACCTCGTAAAGCTGATGCATCCTATAGTTAACTAAGCTATCCATCTCCTGGGTATCGCCAATGAAGTGAATTCTACCTCTTTCTCCAACTAGACGATCAGTAAAGGGACTGGTCTCGTCAAGAATTAGAGCCAACTTATCAGGCCTCTGAAGTAGAAGTTGAAACGTTGGCTGCAATTCATAGCATTGTTCAAAGAGAGAGCGCCGGCAGAAAATATACAGCCCCAAACGTGCACGCGACATTGCAACAACTAATCTCCTAACATCACGTAGATGGCCAACAAATCGAGTGCGTACAAGAGACAATAAAATAAAATCATTTTGTTGGCCCTGGAATTTGTCAACTGTCGTCACCTGCTAAGCAAAAAATAATAGTTGATTTGGATAATATTAAAGGATATTCTTAGAAAACTTAGACAGTGAAGACTGGAAATTGACAAACTTGCCTTGCTCGGTGCTCCAATTCCAGATGTCATGCATCTCCTATTGATAACATCCCGAATCAGAAGCTTTTGACCATTGTATGTTGTCAAAATAGAAATTTTGCTGGCCGGGTATCCAAGAAGTCGCATGTATATATAAACACTTACAATATACTCAGCCTCACCTTCATTCTGATAAAACCATGGAGAAGGAGCAGTTTCACCTTTCCCATTGTAATCAGGAACATCTATTAGTTGATATTCGAAAGAGAATCCAGCATTAGCTTTGTGAAACATAACTTCCTCATGTACATAGGGAAGGTCACCAAGATTTCTGTATCTCCAATTATAAAGTTTGGCTATACTTGGACGAGCTCTACCTTGGGCATTAAGCTCAATGTAAGGAACACCTAGACGAACAAACCTAGTGAATAAACTTTGATCCATGTGACTATACTTTTGAAAAGCCATATTTTTTACAACAGGAGGTAGTTGGTGATGATCACCAATCAAAATGCAGCGTTTAAGCCGAGCGTATCCATCTTCCTGGCGTTGAAGCAACATTGGAATAAAGGTCTCTATCTCGAGTATTTGTGCACTTTCTTCCATCAACAAGTTGTCATACTTAAAGCCCAACTGAAGGAAGTCCTTCCTCTTCAATGCTGCATGAGTACAGGTCATAGCTACAATCTTAGCCTGCTTAGTCATCAGATAATTTGCTCGATCAGCTGTTGATTTGAGCAACTCGAAGGCCCTGCATTCTTCAAGCTCCTGGAACATGGTAGATAGATGACGGAAGCAACCCTTAGCGGCCCTCATGTCTTTCCCAAACGATTCGCCTGTGAAAACAGGCTGGGGACTATTGGAGAAATATTCTGTAAATGGAAAGCGGTCTTTCACAAATGATGGCTTATCTTGATTCTGAGAACAAGAAGCTAAAAACTGCTCCCAGCGTGAGTAAACATGAAGCAACCAGAAATATCCAGCAGTTTCACAAGTGTACCCTACATCTTCAGGAAGCTTAAGGGATCTTGCAAGTCTCTCTACTTCACTTAGAAGCTCTAGCCGTCGTACAAGCATAGCATTGACACGACCTTGACGACTAAAATCCAAATCTGTTGCTAACTCTTGTTCACCTTGACCCAAACGAAGAAGATACCTGGCAGGTACATCTCTCTGACAGTAACACCATGGTTAGTTCAGAACATTTTTTCAAAATAATAATAATAAAAACATAACACTAAGATTTATATCAGGAATAAAGAAAAGGGATGCTAGTAGATCAAGGGAATAAGCCCTTATAAAGTAATATTATTAAGAGTAAAAAAAACAGCTCGGTGCACGAAGCTCCTGCCAATGCGGGGTCCCAACAAAGAATCTATTGTACGCAGTCTTATCCAGTTTTGCAAGAGATTATTTTCGAAACTCGAACTCGTGACCTCCAAGTCACACGGCAACAATTTTACAGTTGCGCCAAGGATCCCCTTCCGTAATAAGAGTATCAAGATTAATAAGTAATAATGTAAAGGATTTAATCCCACATCGGTATTTTAGATATAGGGTTTAATATTTAGAGGCCTATATGTGATGGTTATCCCATAACCGTATATAATACAATATTTACTGTTCCCCCAATTCTATTGACATCAGAACCCGACCTTTGAGGATTAGAGTAAGTTTACAAGCCTGGTCACACTTGTTATTGATTTTGTGTTAAGGTACAGGTACCAAATATCAAGAAACTATCAATACATAAATTAGAAAGCTCTAGATTAGTAGGTTTGGGTTTGACCAAAGTACTAATGAGGATTAGATATCTTAATGAACTATCATAAGTTGTGTGCTTCATAAATTATGTAAGTTTTATTTTATCTACATATATATCACATTGTTTTTCATTATTATCATGTTTTGTCTATATTTTGTTGTGGCAGCTTCTCTAGTTAGTGTAACAAGTTGAAAGAGATAGCATCTAGCTTGAAAATGAGCGTTAAGAGTTAAAGGTTAATAAGCAACAATGTAGGGTGTTTGGTCCCACATTACTGTTTTTTATTAGAGTTATGTTTGGAGCCCTATATATATATCCATCTAATGTTGATCCCATTAACATATAAAGGACAGTCCGGTACATGAACCTCCCACCAATGTAGGGTCCCAAAGAGGGATCGGACCACATTGAATCTATCATACATAATCTTATCCTGCATTGCAAGAGATTATTTCCACAACTTGAACTCATGACAATAAGATCGCACAGCAACAACTTTACCATTGTGTCAAGGCTCCTCTTCATCCCATTAACATATGCATTACAATATTTCCCATTCCCCAAATTTTACAAAAAACAACAATATTCAAGATGCATAACTAAAGAGAAGATATACTGACAATGGAACAATCAATAGAGAACAACTATGTCTAGCATATCAAAATTAAGAAGTAGAGGATAATAAACAGTGATATCCCATCAAAATTTGTATCGTATTTTGGAATGCCACTGGACTGAGAATTTGCTAGCATTTATTGGGATATCAAACAATTTGATTTAAAATCAGCTAGTGAAAAAAATGTTGTAAGGAGTGAAACTGCATTTATTAAGATAAAGAAAATACCTCCATTATCTTCTCAAACAGGTCATTTAGAGCTTGATTGGAGTGAGTGATAATTAAGGTTCGCTGCGAAGGGCAATTATGATAAAGAACATTTAGAATTTGTACAGCAGTGTCAGTTTTCCCAGTACCAGGTGGACCAACAACCATTGTCAACCCAGGTTGGATACCTGAAATAATGGCTCCAATCTGCAAAAGAAACATAGATATGAAATAAGTAGTTTAGAGCAGTTAAGTAATGACATGCTGCAAAGACCATATTAGAAGAAGATGAGAAGATCACACAGGTTGTAAACGATAAGAAGATAAAGGATCACTTAGAAAGAAGATTGTTCTAATGTTTCTTCAGAATTTGAATTGAAGAAGGAAAAGAAGAGATGAAGCAATTTTATGCAAAAAAATAAATAAAGAAAGAACTTCATCACTCTATCAGATTAAGTAAAAATGAGAGAATGCTACAAAAGTTTGCATATTCATATTTTTTCAGATGTTATCATTAGTACCTGAGTCGGTGTAAACCTAACTGAGTTTTGCTTAGGCTGATCTTGGGGATAAGGCCCAGGATCAGGAGGGACATATGCCTCAGCAAAAATCTTTTCCTTCTCGACGCCATTACTGGTCATCTCATGATCATTTTGATCATTATTGTCGGTATTCTCATTCCCTAGAAGTGCACGAGAGTCACTCTTCATTGTTTTTGGAAGGCGAATGCGAAATGGAGGTCTTGGATGCAAATCCTCTGAATCATCTGGCTTAACAAAGCAAACCTGCAAGTCATGAAACATATATATGTAACTTAACAACCTCATATCTTAGATTGGCTCACTGCATAATCAAAGCAGAGTGGTCAAGGTACTAAATATTCAAACCATAATTTTTACCTGAAAACCTGGAAAGCTATCTGTCAAATGATTGGCATCAAGAAAAGTGTCTTTAAAATCTATTACTTCCAAAAGATCAGGCATGTTATGCCATTGTGCAGAAGAAGGATTACCATAACCCAAAAAGATGTTATGCAACCAATCAGGAACTATGCAAGACTCATTCATAAGGTCTCTTATGGAGTCCAAAATTGCTTTGAAATTATTTTCTTTAGGCTTCCTCCGCATCAAAATGTTAAATGTTCCATATACATCTTCTGCACCTTTTTCAGCAATATCTGTAACATCCATGTGGTACTGTGCTGTGTCCAGAGCAATTGTCACTGTGCGAAGATCACCCTTAGGTGGCTTCCATTCATCTCTTTTAATTCTACCAGTGAAATCATTCATCAGAACACCTTCTTCATCATGGATTTCAGTTATTTCACATCCACGTACATATTGAAGGCCAAGCCTCTGTGGGACAGATGACTTGGCAGCTTCCTCTGGACTAAGAGGTTCAAAAGAGGGCCTAATCGACAGCAAAAACAAGACATCATGTTCTTTAAGAGAATCCCATTCTGATCTGATATGTGCTCTATAACTTGCAATGCTATAAGTCACTTCAGCAGTAACCGAAGCTGGTTTGACTTCCCCAATGTTAGGTTGTTTAACTTCTGTGATTTTGAACTGCTTGATTGGAACAGCCATTCTTGACCAGCCACCAAATGCAGTTTCACCCTCTCTATTAATATAAGCTAGAAGATGAGGAACAGCTTCTTGAATATCCTCTCGTATTTCATATGTAGATTCTAATCGAAAAAGATTGAAGTTTCTTAGTAAATAGTCATGTAGTGTTAGAAATTGCAAGTTAAGCTTAGGGAGAGCTAAGCATCCCTCTCCTGAATAATTGATACTTGGAACAAGACTCTCATCCCACATTATTTGCTCATTTGGGTAGAGAGGAAGTGTGTTTATGGCCTCCCTCTGTGACTGACGCTTCTCAAAATAAGAAATAACAACCTCAATGAGGAAATCAGCCCTATTACTCCAAAGATCATCTCTTGAAACCAACTTGAGCTTTAAAAAATAAAAACAACAACAACAACAATAGTGTAAGTGTAACAACACACTTAGATAAGGTAAATGTTTAAGTTCACAAGAACAGACTTCAAATGGAGAAGTTAATTATCATTTGGCTTGTAAAACACAAAGTTGAATCAAGTACATGTACTTTCTATCCTTCTTTATTTGTAAAAACTATTGCTTCACTAAGAGTTCTATAAAAAGAAATTGCACTGGCATTTGTTTCACTATCAATCACGAGAGAGAGAGAGAGAGAGCAGAGGCACAAGGGCAGCTAAATGTGCATCTTACTCGATCTCCTTTATGCAAATTTAACAGATGGTTTATGTTCCTAAAACAAACAAAGTAAAAAAAAAATCAATCGGGATTACTATCACTAATGTGGAAAAAGAATCTCTAGGGATAATCTTTATCCCATATTATTACACAGTTAAAAAGAGCACATCCAAACTAGTTTTCAATAATTGCAATTTGCATAGCATGCAGAATTCACTTTAAACCTACATCTAAATGGCATGATTTATAATCCAAGACTGTATAGGAACATTGATTAAAAGCATGCAATTAATATTTTGTATATTATACACTAGTAGCAAGGCACGAGGAAAATAATTAGCAATTTTGAGATATCTTCTAAAATGAAAATACTTTCTTATCCATAATAAGGGTGAGAGAAAGAACGAGAAGTACCACTGAATGCGCATCCTACTTTATCTCCTTTATGCAAAAAATAATTAATTTCATGGATAGTTTCTGTTAGTAAAATAAGCAACAAATAAAGTGAATTTCAATCATATTAACTTCGCCAGAAAAATGAACTTAACCCCATTATCTTATACAATTTGGAAGAACACAAAAATATTCTTCAATTATTTCAATTTACTTTCAATATTGTGACATGATTATTACTCAACTGGTTGAAAAAATGCCTAGACTAGACCATCTTATGTTAGTCTTGCTTAACAAAAGCAACACATTCCTCTGTCAAAAAAGCAAGTTAGCAAGGAATATATAGGGGTGTCCGGAGTTTAGTGAGTTATGTATGCTAAGTGCTTATCAATTTACATGCCACAAGGCAGTGATTACTCAAAAAATCAACATAACAAGAAGTAGGTAGGGAAATGCGCCAAAATCAGAAAAATATGCATGACGATAAAAGCAAAAAAGAACAATTGAAATGAAAAGCACAAAGAAAAGTCATGCTAGATATCACTAACCTTATCACAAACCAAGTCTTTCAGTTCCTCATCAGATAAGACTGATAGCTTCTTTTTAAGATCAGCACGCTTCTGAATTGCCCCAATGTTGCAAAGTGCAAGGTCTCGCAGCTAAGAGAAGTAGGAAAAAAACAGTAAATGCAATGCATAGAAATTATAGTTCCAAATGAAAATTTCATTAAGATGGCCAAGATAAGTACCTTAGGGATCTGTTTGAATGCTAATAATTGAAAAGCTTGCAAACGTGAGTAGTGAGCAAGCAGTATATCATCATCACTGAGTTGTGTCCCAACGTGATCGTCAATTTCAAAACATTCATAAAACTGTAGCAAGTCGACCAGCTGAGCAAAAAGCCGTCCCTTTTCATGGGCATATAGTGCACTTAAGTGGCACTTGGAAACAACAGCAGCATCAGCAACAATTGACTTCAAAAACCTATTATATATCACAACCATAGAGCCCTCATACAATCAGGTACAAAATCATCATAAGATGTTAAAAATGCAATGCATCTACTCATGGAAAAAATACCAAAAAGTTAGCTAGCAGAGAATTTTTGCCAATTAGCTAAGTTAACCCAATATTACTGGTTGTGATAGAGATGATAATTCGGGATCAAATATATTGTCTAACTTGGTCAGCTGAATGACCCCGTGACAACAGTGAATCTATCAGATCTAATACACCATCAACCTTCAATAAACACCAAAAACAATCTAATATGTTCTTCCTATGAACAATTTGCGGAACTAATGATTTTCTAAAAATGAATAAATGAAGAATCAGATGTAAATTAGAAAATAAAGTGAAAAGGACAACAATACCTCCTAGTTGGAAGTTGGCTCAAAAGATCAATCAAGAATTCCATAAATCTCTCACAGTATAAAACAGACGAATCATCAAACAGCTTGTCGTGTGAACCACTAAGCTCAGTTTCTTCATGACCACTCTGATTTTGATGAATGACCTTTGAATCAAGAATCTGGCAGGCATGTTTCAGTTAAAAGTGACTAAAACACCAAATTATATCTATCAATTGATAAAGTTGAAATAATTACCTCCAAGAATTCTTCAATTAGGTTTTTGAGAAATCGCACTTCAAGCCTGTTTGATGGATCAACTGGTTGCCCTCCTTTTTTGGCTTCTTTTGCTTCTTTCTTGGTCATTCTTTTCCACTTTTTGATTAAGTGAGGATTAAGACATAATTCCATCTGTATAAGGACTTAAAAAGGTCAATTCGCACTAACAATTCACTCAAAATCAGTATAGATGTGCACAGAATTTGTTAACTTCACCTGAAATCTACCAAAAGATAATTTATGCCACAACTGCAAGCTCACTAACTTGAGAACATTGTCACTGACAATTTCATCCTCCAAACTCTGTTAGTAATCATACATCAGATAAGCATAAGATGATATGATAAAGCAAAAAATCCAGGACAAAATGATCACTAAAACTTAACAAAATTAAACTTTAAGGTATAATATGTAAATTTTCATATATTTGTCTTGAGTACATATGGGAAAGGAATATAAGATGCTGATGATCTAAAGAAATTAGCACGTAAAGGTGACCAAAAAACTAAGAATTTAATGGCTGCATTGCAGCTCCATTTGTAGTGGGATTTAAATTACTTGCAAATGAGGATTCGTGTAGTAGCAACATGCATGAGCATGCAATTCAGGTAAATAATTACTAATTTAAAATTTTGCTCTTGGAAAGCAAAAAAGATATGACTGCATACCTGAAAAGCATTAATCATGAACAACAAGTAATTCGTCTTCTCTGCTATATTTAAGGCTCTTCCCTACAGGTGTGCAGATAAAATGTAGTGTTAGCGAACTTGAAATGCAAGGAGCAAAGTAAAATTCCGGGCTTGTGAACATAAGAATGAGCAAAAAAAACCAAAGTCCTAGAGTGGCAAATAAGCACGAAGTCAGAGAAAAAATAGGTAAGGACAGGATATAGTCAAGACAAAAAGGGCAAATTCCAGGCTATTAAAAAAAACATACCTCTTCCTTCAGCAGCAGAACCCTTCGTAAAAAGCCCCTAAATGCATTCTTCCGGTCATGAAAACAAATCCATGCAGCAACATTCTCCCGGAACTATAAAAAGCATGAATTTAGCCAACAGTATCATATGGAGAAAACAAAATTACTTTTCTAACTATTCCTCGAATCAAAAGATCAATCCAGTCAAACCACGCACCTTCTCATTAACCATTAAAATCATCGACATCACGTGCTCAAACGTTGAGGTATCAGGATCAAAGTTGGGCCAGAGATAGTTTTCCAAGTACTGGCTCACTTCTAGGATCATCACCCTTTGTAGCGGCACAGTCTTCCTGCCGTCTCCGGACACCAGAAGCTCGGTCTCATAGATCTCCTTCACCAGCTCGGGATCGAACTCCCGCGAGGAGGCGCTCCCACCAGCACCCTTCAGCCAGTTAGCCGCTGCTATCTTAGTGAGCCGGTCTCGCTGGATCTCGAGCAGGGTAATCGAGCTGGAGACGCCCGCGTTCGGGCGCTGCTCCGGAGGCTTCTCGACAAGATTCTCTGTCACCGGATCTTTCCCAGGATCGACGGGGTATTCCGCCACCCGGTGCCGCCGGAAGTCGAAGGTGCCGGTGCCGAGGACCTTTGGCATGGCGGATGCGCCGAAGAGAAGGTTCGTGCGGAAGAGCCGACGAAGTGGAGGAGAAAGAGAGTGTCAGGTAGAGACGACCGGCGCTACAGAGGAGCAGGCGGGCGATCGCAAAACCCTATCATGGTGCTAATTTAGGGATTTTACTTAAAGAACCTTATTCTTATCAAAATTATGATTCCAGCGCTTAAATTTAAAATATTATTTAAGTTAGGAGTAATGTGCTTGTTAGAGTCGTAAGTGAACCGAAATAAATTTGATATTGGCCATGATAAAAATTTAATACACATAAAATTAAATAATCTATTAAATTATATAAATAAGTTTGAATATGTGTTTAATTTTTTAACATTAGTAAATAATATTGATGAATCAATCCACCAATAATATTCTTATTAATATATTAAATAAATAAATAAACTTAAAATAAATAAATTTATTTTATTAAATTTAATTATCAATTAAATAAATTTAAAATATAAAAATTTTAAACAGTCAAACAAACTTAAATTAATAGTTTGATATGTAACGGATCAAGTTCAAAATAAATTCAAATTAAATTTAAATTAATAAAAAAAATCAACCCAAACTCAATAATTATTTTAATAAATTAGTTCATTTTAAATTTGACTTAATTTAATTTGATTATCTTATTAAATAAATTTAAATATCATAAAATTTAACTTGACTTAGGTTCCTTTTCAACCTTGCTGTTTACTTACTTATATAATTAGAGAAAGAATTAATTTTAAATCTATACATGAATTTTTTTTTTCTTATTTTAGTTCATTTAAAATCAAGCGAAACTAATATCTCCAACTAAATATATTCAAAAAATCCTTTCAATAAATTATGGTTTAAATAAATCATTGGCTTAGATCTACCAAAGATAAATGGGAAAGTCCAGATGGATTCTGTCCAACATCAGGAATTTTTCATACTCCCAACTCTAATAATGTAATAGTCGGACGAAATTTAAACTCCCGTTATCTAGAATCCTCTTTGTCTTATCCACTGTCCTCATCAATGCTCTATAGTCAGATCCAGAAAAGCAAAATCATAGGCCCAACATGAACTGGGCCTTATCTATCGAAAGCAAACTTAAACGAATAGGTCTCTCAGTTACACACACAGCTTTATGGGCCTCTTTTTTTTCTTTCTTTCTATGTATGTGAGATAATTAATCCATATATTAAACTAACTGGATCGCATCCAAATTTTATATATATTAATATTACTCTTGGTCTACTTAATTAATTCCTGACCAACCCATCACTAACTGATAAAGCTTGATTCCTGGTCCACTCCCCCAATTGACCAATTCACAATGGTATATATATATATGTATAGTTTAAATTAAGCAGTGGCTCAGCTTACGGCTGCTCCATGCAGTGGCATGCACGTAGCTCAGGACCACTGCCTGCATGTGTTTTCTCATGTGGCTTTCAATGTGGCTCATCGAGCTCCTCCCATTTAAACCCAGCTTCATCACTAGAGCAAGTGTAGCCTCCGCCACGGCCGACATGTCTTAACTATGAAGACAAGCATCTTTCCCACCATTAATTAATTAAGGCTTAAAACACATGCACTAGATCATGGATGATTAGCTGTTGATAGATCATTATATATATATATCTATTATTATTATATATAATTATATATATATATATAAAAGAATGTCACATCATCCGTTGAGCATCATCGTAAACAACAAGTATAACCAGACACACGCTAAGTAATTTAGTCATGAGAGAGAATATATATTTTAAAAAAACGTTTGAAGGTTTGGTGCATAAATCTGACATAACCTCAATTCTTTTATGGGTTCTATTAAATTTAATATGGTGGATCGTTAACCTCCAAATGGCCAAGTCAAAGTCAATAGTCAAATGAGACAAGACATATAAAACATGACAAGGTCGAAGGCAAGGTTAGCAGAGTCACTTTATCACTTGGTCACCGACTCCTAGTCCTCTTGTCATTCGATCATCGACTCTAAGTCCCTTGTCACCTGATCATCGATTACAAATCCCTTATCTCCATCTTAGCACTCAACTTTGATACCTCTCCTCCTCTGCGTCCGAATCGGACAGAAGAGAATAACGATTAGCTAAGAACGTGAGGATCATGGAGCAACGCTAGAAGGGTGAGGTGGAGAATATAGGAGGACATGACCCATGAGACGAGGAGGACGTGTGATGACATGTTAATCCCTCAATATAAACATGCACAATTAAGGATCATGGGTGTCACTTTTTTTTTTAATACAGTATAAAAAGAAGTCTGTTATGTGCACATAATTCCAACTACTTCAGTCATCGAGATTAATTTAAGTGTCGGAATGGTTACATTAAGATCCATCTTGACTTTTTTATTTTTCATCTTTTAAAATTTTTAATTATCGAGACTAACTTAAATGTCGTGATTACATTAAGATTCATTTTGACTTACATTCTAACTCTCCTTAAGTTTTACATAAGATTCATTGATTTTGATATTCTGCCATCAAGACCTTTGATCCGTCATCAGCATCCTCATTAGTAGTCTCTTTCTCTGTGATCTCGGACTGAATCCAAATTAATTAGTGTTCAAAATTCTGAACCTCCTAATATGAATTCCTGCGCTTGCATCGCTATATCTCTTTCTCTGTATTGCCATTTCATAAAGCTAAATTGAAATCCATATTTGTATATGAAGAAAACAAACAACATCCATAAAACTTTTTCTTTTTGCAAAATATTAATTACCGACAGAACTTGCATGGAGCTCTTCCCTTTTATGATAAAATTAACAAGACTTTTGGAAGAAAAAGAATATTACAATTTATTTTTTATTTTTCATTTTTCTCCAAGTTATTACACAACTCGTCTCAATTTTCCTCGAGCTCAAAAATGTTTCTTTAAATCTCAGAATCATTCCACAAGCCGGTGCAAAAATTCCATAACCTGGAATAATAATAAACATTTAGTTTAATTTAAAATTTAATAAAATAAATCAATTATTGCTCACCTCAGTCGGGTCTCTCAGAGAAAACGATGCTTTAGTTTTCTTTGGAGCCTTGGAAACGAGGATTCCCGCGCCCTGTCCTCTTTCATGCAAAACCTAAAGCATTTATATATATATGCAGATTGAATATTTAGCAGATTTCATGTTTTATTAGATTAAAATTACGTCCAGCAAATAAATTAATACCCTGAAAGCATCTTCATCGGTGTTATCATCTCCGATGTAAACTGGAAACACGTTGCTACAGTTGGCGAATCCTGGAGTTCAGAATGATTTAGGATGAACAGAACAGGGGAATTAAAAGGTTGGTGATATGTCAAAGCTGTGGTGGATTCGAACATACCAAGAGACTCCAATAAGAACTCAAGAGCTTTCCCTTTGTCCCACTTAATAGTTGGCCGGATCTCCAGTACCTGAAATCGATCAATGAACTTTTTGTTTTATGTGAATTATTTTCAAGAGAAGAAGAAGAAGAAGATTGATTAAGCTACCTTTCTTCCAACTGTGAGCGTGAGTTGAGGGTAGTCATCGAGCACTGACCCGACTTGCTCAGCTAATGAGCTCCATTTCTGACATGCATCGTGTTGGAAGAGAAGAGAATTAGTTCTTGTTCTTGGGAAGAAAACAGAGAAACTGGAAAGAGTTGTTGTTCTTCACCTTCTCGTCGATGCATCGAAAGTGAACTGAAAGAGTGAATGTGTTGTTTTCGATCCTTGATCCTGGGATTGAACTTGTTTTCTCTTCCAATTTTTTGTAGACTTCATGAATCACGGGAAGGAATTGGCTTGCTGGTTGAAAGAACACAGCTTTGTTCTGCAACGATCAAATCAATGCGGTGATCGATCAGTAGTAGAAAGAATTAGAAGCGATGTGGATGTGAAAGAGATGGAGGCGGACAGAGACCTTAGATCTCGTGCGCTTTGTGCCTTTGCTGGGGCCTTTGATGTCCAAGCCATGGCTCCCAGCGTAGTACAGCTCCCTCAATTGGACAAAGTCAAAAACCTGATTGATCACATATCAAAAGATCATCGAGATTTAACACGAGCATTGATGAATTTGGTCGAATGAATTTAACGGAAGGGACCTTATCGCGGCGTCTTCCGCTCACGATCGCCGTCGGGAAACGCCTCGCGACGTCTCTCACGGCTTCTCGCATCTGTGAAAAAAAAAAGATGTGATTTTTAACGTTGGAATGAAACAGAGTAAAAGCAGAGGATAAGGGAGAGGGCGGCGTACGGCGTCGGACATGAACGCGCGGTCGGGGTCGTCGACGATTGGAGAGAGAGTGCCATCGTAGTCGAGGAACATCGCGATGCGCTTCCCCTTCGACGCCGCAACGATGTCGCCGAAGTTTCTCAGAGCGGAAGGGTGCTGCCTCTGCGCCGCCGAGATCAGCAACATTAACCGGATGGCTCCGGAGAGACATTAATAGTAATAAAAAACCTATTTTTAAGGTGTAAAAAATTGGATTTTTAGCGTGGAGGACGACAACGTACCAGCCAATTCTGGTACTCCTCGTCGCGGGCGCCGCCGAAGGAGGCTGAGATGGCGGTGCCGGCGGTCTTGACGCGGGTGGGGGATGAGGCGCGCAGCGAGTCAACCCACGGGTTGATCCTCGCGCTACTGCCGGCGCCACCACTGTTTCCGATTTCTAGTTGACTGGCGATCTTGCAATTTAAGACGACTCCGCCAAGAAAGGCGGGGTCGCCGCCGGCGGCCATCACACTGCTGAGAGCGAGCTCCTCCGTCACTATCACATTCTGCTTCCTCATCTCCGCGACGGAAACCATGAGAAATCTACTTCTTCTCCCTCTGTTTCGAGACAGAGAATCGGATTTAAATAGTAAGATCGATCGAAATTGTAGAGTAATTTCTTCGACGTGGAGAGGAAAGACTACGTGCGACGACTTTGGTACGACGACAGAGGGCGACTTCCACCGGCAGAACGTTCGGTTTGGTAGTTGCACCGAAACGGGCAAACGCGTTAAACGAACCCGATTCACCAACCGACCAAGGAAAGAACAGGAGAAGATCCTTCATGACTTATGATTAGTCGCCACGTCGACATTACCCTGTCCCGTGTTTGGGCGGAGATAGTTGATCCATCACAGGGATTTTCCGTACTTTCCATTTCACCAAAAAGTGCACGTCCGTAGTTTATTTTTCTTTTAATTTCTCAAAATACCCTAATTAATATTTATTTAAAATTTTGTTAGTAGATCAAATATTTTAAATCGAATATAAATTTAAATTGGTTGGATGGTTATGCTAGAAAATTCAAAGGTGTATGACGAGGTAGATTTGAAGGTGTTCCATGAGAGAAATTGGCAAAATTTAATGAGGTAGACTTTAGGATGAAGAACATTGAGGTTCAATGGTTTGATAATTTAATGAGATAGAAATTTATGACGAGTTGGTACATAGGAGTGGGCTTGCAACCAGGCGATGAGTTCACATGTAAATCAGCTTGTGGCTAGACCATGAGATGGATTTTGCTAGCATGTCTTCAGCATGCCATAGGTTTACTGCTGACTAATGGTCTCGCGAACACGCTAGCGAGCTCGTAAGTAAGCGGTGAGCCTTCGACTAACCAACTGGCTCACGAGCAAGTGACTATGGGTTTGACAGGAGGGTGACAAAGAGTGAAGGTCATTTGGGCTTGCAACTGTGTGCTACGTTAGCAATATTCAACACTGATCTAGTTGAGATTAAGAGATGGATCGACTCCTCAGTGGCTCCACAATCAAGTTATTTTAGTAGGTTGGATGTGAATCGGATTGGTTTTTATCGGGGCGATAGGTCAACAGTTGTTGGATCGACAATTGTTGGGTGCCAGACAATGCAAGGACTCCAGGATACTTGATGAGTAGATGTCTAGTTCTGATGAAGATGTCCAATGACAACGAAAATTGTAAAGGAAATTAAAAGGACTAAAAAAGGATTAAAAGATTTCTCCGACACTTAAGTCAAATTCCAAAAGAGAGTTTAAGGGAGAAAATAATAAAGAAATGAAAATAATAATGTCCAATATCCCTCTAGATTTTATCATCATCAATCATCATCACTTTTGTTTTACAAAGTGCCAAACTGTTGAAGAAGCCTTGGAAGTTTGGTAACTGACAAAGAAACCAATGTAATCCCAGCTTTTGAAGATTTAGATTTTATTATGATTCTTATGAAAGAATGAGGTTTCAGTTGCTTGCAACTCACCATAAGCTTTTTCAGCTAACAGTAGGAATCAATCCGTGGAAGTGACTTTGATTGGGTTTGTTCACACAGGGATGAAGACAAAGGGAAATGGGAGCTGAAAGTCCTTTTGGTGTTCATTAGTTTCTCATCAAGGGATTGACTTTTGTTAGATTTAACCAAATCATTTGGAAATCAGTAAAAATATGAGAATCTAGAAGAGAACTGCTGTGCTGCATTATTATGATTATTATTTTTCAACCTCTTTTAGTCAAATTACATGGTCTGTCTATTAGAAAATAAAACTCACAGGGATGTATTATTATTATTAACGAGGCCCATTGGGGTCCAAGTTTATGGGAGATTGGGTCAAAGTTTATTTAGGCCCAATGTTATGATGTACCCTGGTCCAGAAAGTCAAAATTTAATTCCGTTGGAGATAACATGTCGGATGAGTCGATCAACTCCGTGCTCGACCAACTTCAGGCCCGATCAACTCCGTGCCCGACCGACTTCATGCCCGTTTGACTTCGTGCCTGACCGACTTTATGATCTTTCAGACGAAGATCGACTCCCCAGTCAGCTCAATCTCGCAAAGTCGATACTCCTACCCAAATAGCTCTGCTCCGTCAGCACTACTTCCCTCATTCATCACGGCTAATAGCCACTAAGTGGAATTGTAAAATATTCCACAGTGGATAACCTACCACATTAATATAGCATGACATGTTACCATATTAAGCATGGGTGATGAGACCCTCCTCCATCATGATAAAATATTTTCCTTACTTTTAATATGACATCTCATTCGATAACTATATAAAAGAATCTCACTTCCCTCAGATCCAAGTATGGGGATACATGTCTTAGCCTTATTTTCTACACGTCATTTCCTGTTCTTCTTATCTATCTTCGACCGACGACAGACTGACTTAGATGTTGGAATGGTTGTGTCGGGACACCTCCGACCTCCATTCTAACCCTCTACCCTCTCTTTGAAGCCTTGCAGGATCATCGTCTCCTCCCCGTTGCTCGTGGACTCTGTGCGACTTCATCAACTCAGAAGCCAACTGTCCGATGATTCATTCCGAGACGATTTCAAACGGGAACATCCAATTTTAAGAGGAAATAAAAAATTCCAAAAAGTGACAAGGAAGAAGAAATATTAGAATAACTTTCACCAAAGTTCTATGACTATGTTATCTATTTGATAAGTCTAAAAAAATTAGGTATTTTTTAATTGTATTTTATCTTTCATTTTCTAGTCAACTTGCTTAGTATCTCATATATCAGAGTTTGAGGGGTTGACTATGTTGGCCCAAAATTTATACTTTGATTAGGCACAAATGATTTGGGTAAAATTAAAAAGCCCTTTAAGTAATTTAATCATTTATCCTATCTAATTTTTTAGAAAGTATGTAAATTAGTGATTTCCATGAAATCATTACCCACTTTGAAGCATTCATATATGTTGATGATGAAGTTGTGTGTCCTCCCATGGATAAGTCAAAGCTACTACCTCAAGTGCTTTGACATTCATAAAGTAAACACCATCAAGCTCAAGTGCTTGTTGACTTACTATGCACAAATGCAACTTAACTTGTTAACCTACACATAATGAGAGTTATTAATAGGTTTTAAAAGTTATTGCTCTTCCTTAATTATATTATCAAGCACTAACACTTCATCCAGCCACTAAAATGTAGAAGAGACAAAGGAAAAAAGTTAGCTCATGAGCAAGCACTAACACTTCATCTTGTCCAAGCTGATTTTGTTTGAGTCTAGACTCGGCCTGGTGTAAACGGTTCAATTGGGGTCAGAGAAGTTGTCGATTTAAGAGGTGTTTCAACTAGTTTACTTAACGAAAGAGATGATCAAGTTTCGGTTCCAGAACGTTGACTTCTTGATGATTGACTTTTCTTTCAGCCAGGTCAGTCTGAATACCTTCAGAGACTCAACCGAATCCAACCTTCCGAGATTAGTGGAGAACTTTCCCCCTGGATTCTACATTGACCAAGTCAAAAACCTTTTAACTCACTAATAGATCTATTTGACTTCAGCTAGGAGCTTGATGCATGCCTTACAAAATATCGATTACATTGCGGAGTAATTTCTTCAGAAACGATCTTAAGCAGATACTGAGTTCTGCGAATTATCAGAAAGTCGACGACCAGCAATTGCCAAACAATATCGATCAAACAACAGTTTGCAATGAACACAGACCTTTTGATGCAAATATATATCAAACAGCAGAGATTTATCAGATCACGATATACACAAATGAGAGTTATGAAGAAGATGGCAGACTTCATGGTTTTGCCTCAAAAAAGTCAGCAAACCATGATGTTTTACACACTGCAACAATTTCTACTGGTGCTTAACTGAAAAGAGAAGAAGAGGCCATGAGCGTGATGCTAATCTGAGGAGAGAATGGAGTCCCAGTCGATCTCCCACGATGGATATTTGCGCAGCACAAAGGTTTCCGACTCGTCCCACGGCGCCTCGGTGAAGTCCAGGTGCTGCATCGCCGACCTGGCGTCTGATCGAGTCGTCCTCCTCCGAGGAATCGGACTTGTTGTCTTCCGTGCTCACCTCGCTGGCCACCGGGCATGGCGGGGTGGCCCCTCGTTCTCCGGAGATCCCCAAGGTGTGGCATACGGCCTGGAGTTTGCCATCCACCGCGGGGTGCAGCGGCGGCCCCAGGTGCGCCGCGCCGCGTCGGAACTCCGGGAAGTTGAGCCTCGCGCCGTCACCGCGGAGCTTGAACGCGGCCTTGTCGTAGGCCAAGGCGGCCTCCTCGGCGGCGTCGAAGGTGCCGAGCCACAGGCGGGTGCGGTTGCGGGGGAGGCGGATCTCCGCCACCCATTTGCCCCAGTGCCGCTGCCGAACACCGCGGAAGAGCTTCGCGGGCTTCGTCGGGGACCCCGCGCGCTTCATGGTCTGCGGCTGGGGGGCGAGCGGGCTTATATTCCTCTGGCTCCGGCGGTCGGCGGGCGCCGGGATGAGTTGCTGGCGGTGGAATTGTGCCTGGACCTGCTGGATTTGAGCAGGGGAGAGGCAATTAAGCCCGACCGAGCTAGGACTTTGAGGAAGCATCTCTGCGGTGTGTCCAAGAGGCATGACAAGCTCAAAGCTAGGGTTTTGAGGAAGATAGAAGGAGGAGAAACTCGAAGAGAGTGGATCAAGAGAGGAAGCAGCTTTAATAAAAGGCTCAAGCGCTTCTCTCAATGGATCTGACGAGGAGAAAACTGGCATACTACTGTACAAATCTATGGCCGTCGCCATGCCTGATCTGTAAAGCAAAGCTACTGCTTTTTCCTAATCAATTAAGAAACTGAGGTGTAAAAGAACCTAAAAAAAGTTGCAGATCGCGAGCACGAAGGAGATCGAGGACGAGGTCTAGCTGAAAAAGGTAGCCTCTTGCGATCAAAAAACCAGAAAAAAGAAGGATAGGAATCAACCTGAGGGTATGAAAAAAGCCCTCTTTCAAGCTAAAGCTAGATCAGAACGTACAGAAACCAGAACACGAAAATGGGAAACAAAAGGTGAAAAAAAAAAATCACAGATCGGAGGTCGAAGAAGACGGAATCACAGTAAAGATCGAACCTTTCCCCCTTTTTTTCACACGCGAAGGAACCAATGGATCTCTCAGCTCACCGATGGGATGGGCAAAGGCTTCGTTTTTCTTCGCTCGCTGCTTTCGCTGGTGGCGATGAACCGGAGACCAACGGAAGGTATTAATAGGAGATTCATCTCTGCTTTTGGCGAATAGACGCGCGCCACGTACCCCGTAAACTTCAATTCCACCGGCAGCTGTCCGGAAGCGACCGACTGCTGGCAGTAGCCAGCAAACGCGTGCGGCATGAATTTGGCTCAATTCGATATAGATGCAGGTTACGATGAGCCTGGTCACATTGCAAGAGTAAGCTGTAGTAGCTAGGTGGCGAGACGTGATTGGCGGATAATTTTAAATTGTAAAACAACTGGCCTTGTTAGGTGGCGACATTAACTACTTCAACTGCGATTGGAATGAGCAGTTACGACCTGCAATGCCGCAAGTCAGCAGTTCACGTGGTTCCTCCCCCATGATCCTGAACTCCATGTGCAGTGGCACATGCACAGTTTGTTTAATGTAGATTCGGCTCGATCTATGGAGATAGATTCATTCAGAGATTTTACTCTTTCTGGTTCATGAACTCAAAGCAAAGATGACTGTTCTTGACAAACCAAGTAACGTGCTAATTAAGCAGCAGCAGAGCATCTTGATAGCTCAAGGCCCAGCCTACTGCTCGAGATCAGAGAAAGCACGAACTGTTCCAACCATATTTGACAGAAAAAACAGAGATTGGCCAAAGTAATTTATAGAAAAAAAAGGCAGAATAATTGCTAACCCAGAAGAGAAACCTAAGACCTAGCTGAGACACAGAATCCACAGAAAGATATCCATCCTCTCAGTCTCAGAACAGCTTTTAATTAAACGCCACACTGTTCCTCCTCCTCCTTCGACGACTGCATGCGAGCCACAGTAAAGTGCAGTTCTTCCTCCTCGGTTAATTGAAAAGCGGATAGCAGTACTACAGTTGCTTGGCAGAGCACCTCCTCCGCCCAGGAATGCATTTCCCTCTCGCCTCCTCCTTCCCTGCTGCTCTCTCCTCGTCTTCTTCAATCCCTAGCTTCGAGCTCCTGCATTATGAGCAATGTAATCTTGTTTGAGACATCAGTAACAGCAGAGTTAAAAGTTGTCGTCAGTTCAGTTTGAATGATGATTTCGAGTTGCAGTCTTATTTTAGCATGCAAAGGATGAAGAACTTTGCAACAATGGAGTAGACTAATCATAAAGCTGCAGGAAACTAAAGTTTTTTAAATCTTTTTTTGCTTTGCCCTCTAGAAGTTTGAAAGGAGTTAGAGAATTATAAGATTGGAAATAAAATTTATCAAATTTTACCAAGCTGTAAAGTGAAAGTTTTTGAAAATTTGAAGAAAAAAATAATGTTAGGAAGTTTGAATTGAAGCAAAATCGATGGTGGAAAAAAGTGTAATTAACCTTTCTTCTTTGTAAGAAGAAGATTTCTGGAGGACAGGCTCCGGCGGGCCGCCGCCTCTGCTGCGCTCGACGATGCTGCCGCTGAAGTACTCCTTGTCCTCTACCAGGGGATGACAGTAGCGCGGGTGCTCCGAGTAGCACCGCGACTGGTCGTCGGCCTCTCGGCCCGCGAATCGACTTAGCGCACCGCGGTGCAGCCCGTTGATGTGACGCTCGCCGCCGCCGGAAGCTGCGGCGGCGTCCGAGGCGGAGTTGGCGGCTGCTGCAGCTGCCTTGACCGCCCCGCTGCTCGGGGTGCTTCTTCCCTTGAGGGCAGCAGAGCCGCAGGCAATGAGTTGGAGCAGGACCGAGTTGCGCGACAGGCCCAGTTCCGGCGCCGAGTTGACGTCCTCGAATCGCTGGGAGCCGCCGCCGCCGCCGCCAGCAACCGCTGCGGGGTAAGCATGGTTGGGGGGCTTGTCCGAGGAGGAGGACGACGGAGGGGATGAATCATCGAGGGGAAGCTCGGTGGCGGCGTGGTGGCGAGTCGCCCGAGTCGCCACCCGGCTGTTGACTCGCTCCATCTCCCCTGTAGAAACCCCACGGAGCCGCGAGTATCCAACAGGCTTCTTCCCGCCGACGGTGAGCTTACTTCCCATCCTCTCTTCCTCTGTTGCTTCGTCATCCACACCCTCTGCTTCGTCGTTGTCCTCAAACTCCAAATGGAGCTTTCGAGGCTCAGGCAGTGCCTTTGGCTGCCGGCTGCTCGCCGGAAGATGTTGGAAACGATCTACCATTCCCAATCCAAGTAAAACCGATCAAATAAGTCAAAATTAACCATCTCTAAAGCAGGAGAAAAAAAATACCATAAGCGCCAGGGAAGATCTCGGAGCCTTTGAGCACGTACTCGACGCCGTCGGCGGGGTAGATTACATCGTTATCGGCCAAGTCATTCCACACGTACCCATTCTTGTAGCTCCTTCAAAAATTAGTAAAAATGGCAACCATTTTTCACGAACTTAAGCAAGCAAGCACTAAAACAGGGTATTGACTACCTCTTGCACGACCAGGAGAAGAGCGAAGGCATGCCTTTGCCTCTTAGACATCTTAGTCTTTCGATCACATCTGTTGGAGAAGAGGACGATAGAATGAGAGCTAAACCAGAAGATTAAAATGGAAGAGGAAGGAGGTGACTGATGGACCTTTGAGCCGGAGCTGGTGGTTGGGGAGGTAAGGGAGCTCGATGAAGTGGGGGTGCTCCAATTGGCCATTCCTGCAGAGGTAGTACACCACTTGTAGTTTGCGAAGAGGCCTTGCAAACCTCTGCTGCTGCGGCGGCGGCGGTGGCGGCGGAGGTTGCTGTTGGTGGGAGTAGGCGAGTCTAGCTCGGTCGGGACTCGCTTCCCTGCTGCTTAATCGTCGCCTGCCTCTTCCACCTCCGACGTCCATGGCCACAAAGGAAGGAAGAGGTTGTGGAGAAGGTAAAGTGAGAAAGGTCGGGGATGTGAAAGCGATAGGTTGAGGAGGAAGACTGTCCCTATTGCACATCTAAAGCCATCGCCCTGTTTCGACTTATTTATATAAGTTTCAATCGAGTACATCGCCTTCTCTTATATTCAACCTTCAATTTTCTCCAAAATTCAAGTTCATCGCCTTCCTCCATCTCTGCAACAAGCATATATGAAATAATATCTCGAATTCTGGTGTACCAACTCGATTCAAACGCAAAGGCCAGATGAAATTACTCGTCTTTACTTAATCTGCAGGGTGTTCATGAAGTCGAATCAAACTGACAACACAGAGAATTCAATTAATTGTCATTTAACCATCCTCCCAAAGGTTCAAACAGGAGCAGAGAGAAGCGGACTGATGGAGAGCGTGAGGTCCCAGCGTTGACATTCGCCCCATGCCCCTGTTTTAGGATAAGTGCCATTCGCCATTGATGAGGCCTCGGCTTAAAGCTGGTCCTGGCCCTCGGCCGCAGCAGGGCTCTGCGTCCGAGGTGAGAAGGCGCAGAGAGGTAGGGACTCGCTTAGTTCTTTATCCCACCACCTACTCTGTCCCTGTCTTCTTTCCGTCTCTGTTGTCTTCTACTCTCCCATTAATTTGTTGCTGCTTGGATAGTAATTGCATGGGGCGACCTTTGGGGATCATTCCATGAGGCAATTGGGCAATCCATTGTGCTCTCTTCCACTTGTCGTACATGAAGACAGTCACTCAGTCGCAGCAGGAGAGGGTCCTCTGCCATTTCTCGTTCACCTCCGTTGAGAGAATTGGAGTGGCGTTTTGGTTCTTATTCTGATTCAAATGCTATGAATTTCTTCTTAAATTTAAGACAAACGACATCACACTTTCGAAGTGAAGTTGAAAAGCGGTGCTCGTTTACCTTCATCGAGAATGAGAGATCAGAGAGTGATAAAAAGGTAGAAGGTTTCATGGCTATGAGGTAGATCGAGTACACCAAGGAACCAGACCGACCATGAGTTCTTGCTCAGCAGATCTTATGGGCAACTGAAGTAGAACACATGCATTTATTTTAGACGACATCACTTCGATGTGATCTAATGTCAAATCCACAGGGATTGGAATCTAAGACACTTCCCTCAAGCGCTGTCATATGCTCTTTTGATTTAAACACAGAATTCACTATTTACTCGTGTGATTTCTTTGTTAACCAGATTTACAGTTTTCGATTCAGTCTCACTTTGCGCCTGTGTCGATGGGAATGAGTAGTTCAATCATTGTTCTTTTGATGTCTCATCATTTGCAGCTCGTGAACTTTGATTTTAGAAACAAAGATTCTGCATTTTTTTTTTTTGTTTTTATCTCTTTCGTAGGAATCCTGCAGCTTTTCATGTTCTCGACTGTGCCTGGTGAATTCGACGATATCACATAGCACACCTTTTGTTCTGCCAATCAAAAACAAACTCAAATCTAGAAAGGAGAAAAAAAAAAAAAAGGGAATGGTGACGAGAGATTTGAAAGGTTCCTCTGTGATTCAGGATAACTTTTTGATATGGTATGACGTGGCTTCATCTAAATTAAAAGTCAAAAGTCAAGCGAAGGTCAAGATCTGGATTAACTTGACAAGGTGAGTCAACACGAACTTGGGAAAAATGATCTCACCAAAAGAAGATAGTTATCACTTCTGGCTTGGACTGTACTTCAGGCTCAGCGTGTGTTTAATCCTAATTCCATTTGGACTCTCGAAGTTATCTCATATCAGTCATCTCGACCTTGCATCTCGGTCTCGAGTCTTATCTCAGTCATCTCGGTCTTGAGTCTCATCTCAGACATCTCGGTCTCAAATATCGTCTCGGTGTCTTGGCCTCATATCTCATCTCAATCATTTCGGTCTTGAGTCTCATTTCGGCCATCTCGGCCTCAAGTTTCGTCTCGGCCATTTCAATCTCAAGTTTCGTCTCGACCATGATTCTCGTCTCAGGCCTTTCACCTCGGCTGACTTCATCCTAGGCTCCACCTTTAGGTCTTCCGTGAATAGCTATTTTACGTGGCTTACTAAACGGAAACGTGAATATTCTCACAGACATGCAGCAATCCAAGAATGAACAAGCGATTATAAAGTTGTTAGAACTGATCCTCTCGGATATCCTTTCTTTTTTTTCACATAAGGTCAAAAGGGAATGACCATCAGATTTGATCCCCTTGCAAGTTACTATAAGACATTACCCCATCCAACATAGAGATGCTTTGAGCAGGTTATAAAAAGTCCAACACACAGTCTTATTTGAGGTTGGACTCTGAAAACTCTATTAATATTATCTTCTTTTCTGTCCACATTTCATCATTTTTTTGCATAACCCAAACTTGAATGTCAGCGTGGCTTGGATTGAAAATCCCTGATACCAGTCTAATATATCTTTGAAGTGTGTTTCAGGTTCTCATTGTCTCTTGCATCCTAACTCATCCAGGAGGTTGCACACGGTAAACTATTCGTTGACTGATGGCTTGACCATCCGTGGTATTTGATCTGAACACTTTCCTTTCGAGTCCTTGTCGTGTTGGTCTCGACATAGGAACGAGAAGCAAACCAAGAAGAGTATGGAACTGGAGATATGGCAGATGGATTTCCCAGGACAAACAGAAAACATCCAACACACTCATCCTAGCCGTCTTGATTGTGGAAAACAAGACCGATTGCCAATTGGGTTTGGGTCAGCCCAATCAACAAGTAGGGTTATAAACAAGTTAATTTTATGGTGTTTAAATTTATTTGATAGGATAATCGAGTCTAAAACAAATTAAATAGTTGAAATGATTGTTCAAATTCGATTTAATTTCTTTTTTACAATTTTAATTTATTTATATGCCATGAGTTATGATAATAGAAATTTATTTTTCTACTTTAAAAGTATATTTATTTATTTACTATGCCCATAATAATTTTATAGATGAATATAATTAATAATTAAATTTATTTATTTAAAATTTATTTATTTAATTGATCTTATCTATATTGAATGAATATAAATAAATTTTTATTAAATTGAACATCAAATTTATTCATAAAATATTAACTTACTAATGAGTTGGACCGTCTACTTAATTTTTTAAAATAAATAAATAAATTGAAATCTAAGATACAGAACAGTAATTCTTTAATATTTCTAAGTTACAGAGAAGTTATTTTGATTTATTTTTTGTCGTTTTTTAGAATCCTTTCCCTTGCAAGAACATCATTTGAGTCCTTTGTGCCCAAACTCATACAAAGTTTTCCTCAAGTTCCTATCAGCTTCACGACCTTATCAAAATTTTTTATATAAAAAGAAAATTATAGGCATCTTTTTGTCTTTTGTTTTCCAAAAAAATCTTTTTTTCTATATAAATCCTCTAATTTAGGAATCGAAAAACTGGAGACAGTTGGGAGCAATCAAACAGTGGTAAAACAGTAGGTTTCTGTCTGCTTGCTCGAAAAGGCTTTATTGCCATGGCAGCTGCCTTCTGTCTTTACATCCATTTTATCAGACAAGGAGATTCCACTTGTCTTCTTGTCCAACCAGTTTCGCCTCTGACGATCCCACAGAAGAATCCCAAGCCCCACCCTTCCCTTCCTCACTCGGCCAATTGCGACATCAGAATCAAGAAACCCAGAACAAGAACAGATTTAGTTTCATGGAAAGGTAATTAATGAAGAAAAGATGATATCATATTGATTTCTATAGTTTTTTATAAGATTTCTGAATCAACAACTTCATCTTTTTTATCAGAGAATTCACATTCTAATCTCACAGTTTTGGAGGGGAAGACCACAGAGATGCTAAATAGAACAGTCTTCGGAGAAGCAATACTTATCCAAATAAAGCTAAAAGAGCCTCTTCTTCCTCAAAATTTCTGTGTGTCTGTGCTTCTTCTGCTCCCGCTGGTGCTGCTGCACTTGAATTCAGTGGTGACTGCAAATGTCCAAAAGCTTTTTCCTTCCCTCCACAATCTCATCAAACAAGTCATCCAGCTCGCCGACGAGGTTTTCAGTTCCAATTCTTAATGTCAAAAACCAGTCTTTTAGTCGCTCCACCTTCTCCTTCAGCCTCCCTGCGGCGACATCTGGTTCGGCCTCGGCCTTCTCCAGCTTCTCCCTCAGTTCCTCCGTCGCTGCCCGAGCCGCCCGAAACTCCTGCATCAGCGTTCCCGGACCGCCGCCGAGCTCCTCCACCTCCCCCAGAAGCCTCTGTTGCAGCCTCGCCATCGGAGTGGAGTAACCTCCGGCGTGAAAGGCAGAGCCGTCGAAGTTTCCCTGTTCGGGAGAGCAGTAGACGGATCCCCATATCAGGATTAGGAGGAGGAACGAGCTTACGTTCCTCAGCGCGTATAACACTCCTCTGAAGCCGTTGAATCCGTTGAGCCTGGACTCGGAGAAGGCCCTCTCGTCGTCCAGTCGAAGCGAGTCCGGCTCCAATTTGGTCTCCGCCAACACCCTGTTCTCCTCCTCCAGCCTCATTGCTTCTCTCCGGCAAACTGAGATCGCTCGCAGCGCCTGTCAGATTTTTAAAATAAATTAAATTAAATTTTAAAAAATAAATATAATATAACAATAAGAACATTCTAAAAAAAAATCCAACTTTGAGCTGCAACAAAGCTTTTTGAGAAGCTAAGGATGTCAATTCGGACCTGGAGAGCGAGATCAGGATTGGGGTTCCGGCTCCAGTCTTCGAGGGAGGATACCAAGTCAGCTCCACGGGAGTTGTAACTCTCCATGCCCGAGACGCCAAGCTTGATGACATGGCAGACGTCCCAAAGGCGGGAGCTTTCATCCATGTACTCGTCCAGCCACCGCTCACCGGCGGGCAGGTGGAGCTTCTTCACCAGGTCGATGAGCTGCGAATGAAGGGAGCGGAGGAGCGCAATGGCGCGCTGCAAGAACTGGAGCGACATGAAGGTGTTCGAGGAAAGGTCGAGCTCATCTAGACCTGCAGAGAGCGAAGAGAAGAAGCCATTGACAGAGTAAGGAGAAGGCCTCATGGGATTACGAGAAGAGAGAGAGAGAAGTATGAGGGAGAAGGTGAGGATCGGTGGGTTGAGGTAAGCCTTGGGAGGAGAGGAGATTTAACGAGATGAAAGTGGGAGGAGGACAATGATGGGTGTCTCCTGCGAGGGGAGAAGGATGATTAGGAATCTGCAGTGTTGAGTTGTTTAGTGGCAGTAAGGAAGAGCAGCAAGTCATTGAAGTTGGAACTTAATCCTCTCTCATGTATTGTATTCATTGCTCTCTTCTCCTTCGACTGGTCCTCGTTCTCAGATAGGTTGTTACCTTTTTAACTCCTCTTGGTGCTGCATCTACTATACATGTTGGGGTGGGTGGCGTGGGGGAGGCCACCACAATCTTTACTTCTCTTTGTGCTAATTCGATCTCTCCCTTTAATTCCAAATCCAGGACCAGCAGTAGATAGTGGAGCAAGGGTCCCCTGCTTCAAGTGCTTTCTGCTTTGATAAACTGTGTTCTCCAACCTCTTTCAATTATCAGTACTAGTAGGAAGACCACTCTTTGTCCTTAAGCTCGACGATCGGTTTGCTGAAGCCTTTTCATGATGCACAGCTCAGTAATACACTAATCAATGGAATTGGAAAAAGGAAGGAAGGGTGGGTTTTGTCCAGCTGCAGGATGCACCATCATCCTCGAGAGTACGTATGTTGTTGCTTCATTCCAACAAGGGAATGATGGGATTTCCTGGACCAACCTCCACTCACATCAACTGGTTCTTCTTTCTTAATTTTCTGCACCGAGATTTGGTTCTCGGTGTGCAGAAGCTGCAGTGGCCTTGTCTTTGCTGAATGGCAGGAACCACTCGAGCACTTTTTCTTTTATATACATTTTTTTCTTTCTGTTTTTCAGACTAAAAAGCTTATTTGGACAGAGGGAGCAAACTGCCAACGCGGAGAGACTCCTGCTGAATTTTCCACAGCCACATGGAAAACTAAGATTGGGGAGCTGTCGAGGAGTTAGGATGAAGGCAAAATCAGAAGATCCTCCAAGAATATAATTGAGTTGATTATAATTAAATTGATGAAATATACTTATAAAAGAGAGTAAGGGTTCAAATTTTGATGAAGCTCGAATAATACCCTTTTTCATCGTGATCAATTGTAGTTTCTCGATTTATTTTCTCACAGATAGTCGTGGAGCTGACCGTGTGGGGCTGCTGGGTGGTGGATTCCATCTTTTTATAGAACAAAAGATCATCTTCGGGGGCATAGTTGAGTTGGTTACGATATAACAGACTTGTAGAAGAGAATAAGGATTCGAATCTCGACGAAACCGAGATAATACTCTTCTTTATCGTAGCTAACTGTAATTTTTCGATTTACCTCTTTATAGATGATCGTAAAGGTGATTGTGTGAGACATGACGAATTTTATCTTTTATAGAAAAGAAAATAAATGAGGGAAAACTAAAGTGAGTGAATGGAACTAGACAGCTAGTGGTGGGTGGAGTAGAAGGAGCTTCAGTGATTTAATGGAGTGGAAGGAAGGAGGCACTGTAGCTGCCTGGGTGGTAGGATGCAAGATCCTAAATACACAATCACATTGTTGAAGTGCCAATGAAGTCAAGCATTTTGAGAGAGCAATTTTTATTGAGGTGGTAATGCGGATATTAAAAATAGATATTTTTATATTTAATTAAATATTTATGAATCTATTTTTAATTATGATGTATTTTTTTAATATTGTTTAGATTTTTTTATTATTATATAATCGAGCTCGACTTGGAATCGGCTCGAAACAAAACGCGGATTCCCGCCTTCCCGCAAGCGCTATGCGAAACGAAGGAGCGGCGGAGGCGGAGGCGGAGGCGGAGGCGGAGGCGGAGGCTGCATTGGGAAGACGCTATCGACGTCGACGACTCCGATCTCTTCCCTCTTCTCGCACCTTCTTCCTCTTCTTCGCATCCCCGAACTATCTGCTCCCCTCAGCTCCCACTTCTCCGGTCCTGCTCCCGTTTCCCTCGCCCTCTTTCTCAATCCGTCACCACCACTCCTCGCCATCATCCTCCTTCGCCGACTCTGTCCTCCGAGGGTTTTTCGCCTTCCTCTTCCCGCATCATCCCCGGCCCCGCGGGCGCTGTGCAGGTTGCTATGCGCCGTCAGTCCGCCGCCGATGCCGCCCGGCGAGAAGGCCTGCTTTCGAGAGGAGAAAGGAGTGATCGTGGGAAGGAGTTAGAAGCCGAAGAGGAAGATGGGGATTTCAGGCTCAGCCCTTGGCTGTGCGCGTTGGAGTTCCTGGGTATGCCTCCACGTCGAGATTATACTTGCGAGTTACTTCGGCGGAGTCATTCATATATCGCGTGTTCTTTCTTTCCATTAGGGGAGGATCGTGAGCTTGTGTGGAGGATCGACTCGATCAAGACTCGGGCTGCCCATCGCGTGCCGCAGGTGCGGATTGACATCTTGTGGATTTAGGGTTTTGTTTAATTTGGACGGTTTTGATTGCGTTCTCGTGAATCTCAGGTAGTAGGAATCGTCACATCCTGCACGCTCAATGGGCTGGGCGATCTATTTCTCACTCTGAAGGTACTTTGTCTTTCGAAGTTATATTGAAGCGGAAACCCTAATTGATTGTGAATGATCCTCCTTTTAGGACCCCACAGGCTCGATTGGAGCTTTTGTCCATCATGGAGTCCTCTTGGATTGCAATCTCGGTGGCGATATATCGGTTGGCTGCGTCCTCATTCTCAAGCAGGTTACAATCATTTACCAGAACTTGAGTTTACATTTGCTCCTATCTTCTGTTCATGTCCAATTGGTTGAGTTAGTGAATTTTTTCTGTCATGTTTTTTTCAATTGGTGAAAACACAAGCTTCGATATATTCTTCCTGTTCAGGTGGTTGCTTTCTGTCCAGCTTACTCCATTTATTTGAATGTAACGTCAAAGAATGTGGTGAAGGTGAGTTATTCTCGTGTTTCAGGCAATATTTTAGGTCGATCAGTTCCTTTATGATATTTTAGCTAAACGCCTTTTTTCCTACTGAATTTTATCATCTAATCAATGTGTAAATTTTGATATTAGCAGTTGGATGGATTTCAATGTTTTATGATTTGATTGGTGATTATTTATGCACTCCTCTTGAAGTTAAGCTTCTACCAAAATGCACCAACCACATTATAATCTCAAACAAGTAATGTGGTAACTAGATGATGTTAAAGGAAAGAGATTATTTGAAAATCTTCCCAGTTTGCATTGGTATCATTTAGATTCCTATCCGACTATTTCATGATATATCCCTGATATTTTCTCTAGTTATAATGATATACTTCCATTTGATATATTATGTATGATATTTGTTTTTTCCTTTTATGTTATGTGGTATTTTTTTATAGAATAAAGTGTCGTGTAAACAATGATCATACTTTGAATGAGAAGTTATTCTACTTTATCATCTTATTTTACATGGTATCAAACACCAAGAGCCTTGGCGTCAAGAGGAGGGCTCCTCTCCCCTCCCCTCTATGTAGCTATTATTCTTCCTTCTAGCTCTCCACTTTTCATCAAGATATCCTAGTGTTCTTGGTCACCACTCTAAGGTTGGGAATCTCATGAACAAGATACTCATCATTGCTCGTTTCCTCAAATCTCTCTAATCCAACTAAACTCCTTTGCGCTTTTATATCCTCTAGTTTGTTCTCAATTCTCAATAAGCTCTGGGTGACTTGCAATGTTAGTCACAATGAGCACAAGTATGGAGTTATGTTGCTGCATCTCTCTCAATCTAAAGAATCTTATTAGCCGCATCATTCATTCATCTTGTCACTTTAACCCCAAGACTTGAGATCATCTGTAGATCTTGTGAGCAGTCAATCTAATGTTAAGCGGCTAATTGAAATCTGCAAATGCATTGTAGATACCTCATCGTTGTCAATATAAATTATCTTGGGCTAGGCATACCGTCCAATTTGGCTATAGGAAGTAATCATAATGAGGAAATTGACATTAAACATTTAACTAGGCCTTTTGTTTTTGACACTAGAACAAGCTTATCCACCTTTGGCTTGAATATGGTAGTCTATTATGTTGAGCTTCTGGAGACGTGATATCACGGCCTTCTTTTATTTTCTGATTCACTACAATGAGAAATTATTCTTTTTATGATTGTCAGATTTTTATTTAATTATTTTTTTGAACAGTGATTTGATTGTTTGTTTTCCAGATAAAAATGACTCCCTATTTAAATAATTCCTCTATAAATAAGGTAACTGCTAGATGCACGATCTAGCCTGCAGGTTTCCTGAATGTTTTTCACATCTGGCTATGAATCGATCATCAACATTGAAGTGTTTAGAGCCAGTTGAAATAATTCATAGTGTTTCCATGCATGCTACTATGCTTTGAGCTCTTCCCTATAACAGTGTTGATATTAAAACAGGACTGGCTAGTAGATAATCATTCATTACAACGTGATGCCCTTTTGAGACGATATAATTCATTCATTACAACGTCTAGTAAACTTAGGATAACTTGATTGTTGCTGTTGTTTATGTTAACTCACCTATTGGATATTTTCTTCATGGATAGGATATCTAATCACTTTTGATTGAACAGCTTATTAAAAAGGATTGTACATCACCTCCAATACTACCATTAAATAAAACCAGAGGTTTGTCTAAGGAATAGTTCCTATCATCCTCGTATAACTTGCTGATATTCCTTCATAAGGTTAACATAGCTTAACTTCTCCAGGTCATAATATGGAATCTGGTTTTGGGACATCAGGATTAGAAACATCCTATCTGAATTCAACTAAAACTCTTTTTGATGACTCTAGTAAATTGGAATATGACAATAGAGCGACAATGGCTAATCTGAATAAAGTTGTTGCTGGAGGCTTGTCATCTGAACCCTGTGCCACAGTTTGCAACAAAAGAGCTGCTGACTGGATAGACTTAGAGTTCATGGAAGCGGGAAATCAGTTAGCAGCTGGAGAACGTGATCCGAGGCCTAAATTGGATTGCCATGAAGAAATGAGGAAAACTTTAAATTTGCAAAGCACAACAGTTGGGGTTGATCAATGTGCAACAAGTTTACCTTGTAGGATTCAAACTGCAGATGTTTCTTCCTTGTTATCGTGTGAGCAGTTATATTCTCTTCCAAACAATACAGGCGTAGCAGTTGCAGAAGCAGCAGTGCCATTGACAGCACACAAATCTTATACTGATAAGGACAAAAGAAATATGAACAGTGGAAAGCTTACTGACAGTTCCCAGACAGACACAGATAGAAGATATATATGTGATGATATGCTTAAAACTACCACCTCATCCATCCCTGCCAATCCTGGTCTTAGAACAACTGAAACTAAAAGAATAATCTCAGGAGTTTCTGTTGCACAATGGACTGATGAACAACTATCAGAACTTTTTGCGGATTATACTGATGATGCCGATTTAGTTAATTTCGGTTTTTGATTCCCCAAAAAGGTAGTGTTTATCACAGGAAATATAACATTGTTGTTTTGCTACATTTTGTCACATTATTTGTTTTGCAGGAAATTGGTGCTTCCGGTATGCCTCTGATAAATGGCCACATGGATGTACATAGCAACTTTTGCTCAATCAAACCTTCAGTGCATTTGCTGGTAATTAACTCCCTATTGAGCTTACAATTAATGTCCCTTGTTTCATCCCTGCCTCCACGGTCGGTTCTATTATCAGGTTTACTTGCATTTTTGTTTGTTGCTCTGCAATGATCATCTACTTCGTTCATTCCTTTTGACTCTTGCTAATTTTCATCCATGTTAGTAGTTCATGGTCCCAATGGGTGACACTATTTAGGCAGTGCCTTTTATAGACAGCATTTTCTTTGTTAGATCAAGATGTTGAAGAAAGTTGTACTGTTTAGAGATTAAATGTTGCTTTAAACTGTTTGTCAAATTGTTATCTTCTACCCAACTGCGATTTTGTTCTTCATTTTGCTCTTGGTGATTCTTAAACCCAACATATTAGGGTAAGCTTAGGAAAGGATGATTTTATTTCTAAATATCAATTTAGTATTGTTTTAATTATAGAAAAAATCAAGTCAACGAGTAATATGTTATGCACGATATTTTTTTTAATATAACTTAAGTATTCGAATTTTACGATCGGGCTCTCTCTCTTTTTTAAACACTAGTATTTCACCCGTGCAATGCACGGGAAGTTATTTTATATAATGAACAATTAAAATTAGTAAGTATGAGTTTTTAATAAATAATTAAAATACAAATAAGTTAAATTAGCTATAGATTGTACAATTAGAAAAAAAATATATGTTATCTAAATAAAAATTTGGAAAAAAACATTTACAACCGATAATGGAAAACCTGATTTTTTATTTCGATCCTTAAATCAAAAGCTATTTTTCTAATAAGCTCAACACACTCTCTATCCCAAAGCAGGAAAAGATCATTTCCAGTATTGTCTAAAACTCGGGCTCGAATTTTGAACTTATCAAAACATAAATATTTAAATAAATCATAATATATCACATTAAAATAATATATTACAGAAGATTATATTATGTTCATTAAACAAACCTCAAATTTTCAATCATATCAAAATGATCACACCTTTCATAATAAAATTTATCACCCATCGGAGTGACCTTCTTGGGACACTTTTTACACGATAAATATGAACAATTGCTGTCAGACTCTACACTTACAATCCTTGCATAAATCAAAAAACTTCCAACCTATAGGTAGACAAAACAAAATAGTCTATAAGTACAACAAAAATTGTTAAAATGTAACTTAATTTCAGATGAAATAGGGAAATGTAGATAATAATATATTTTATATTAGATTCTGTTACGAATCATAGAATAAAATTTAAATTAGACATCATTATTTTCATAAACTTGCTCTATAGTCCTAAAAAATCCTTTGCAATCGAAAGTTCTTCCAAGATTGTTTGTGCAGATGACACTGAAATAGTGCTGGTTGAATTTGGGATATTGCAATCGGCAGTAATCCTTAAAATGAACATTGCAATAATATTTAGTTATATATATATATAATGAATAACTAAATTTTTTGCTCTACACATTTGTAGAACAATAATAACAGATTCTTCACCTACTTTTTTCAAGTATGTCATGATGTCATTGACAAAGTCTCCCCACAAAGTACATGATAGCTTATTGTTCCTAAAATAGTAAAATAACTGATTATTAAAAAATATTAAAATACTGGATGTAAGATGTTATGATGTTATTGATAAAGTCTCCTCACAAAATAAAAAAAGAATAAAACAATACTTACTCCGAATCTTCTAAGACAAAATCAAGAAGTTTTGTAAGACGACCACCAAATTCTTTACATGACCTTCTTTGATAATGAGTTTTACTCTCTCCATGATCGGACGTTTTATTGTTCCATGTATGCGTTCATCCTACAAATATATAGAAAGAGTAATTATATTTATATTTTCTAACAGTAATCAGATATATATACGTAAAAAAAATACAACCTCTTTATCATGAAAGACACACTCCAAGCTAAAATCTCCGTTGTTTCCATATGCAGGTAGATCGTAACAACGAACTAATCGGAGTTTCAATGCCCACTGCATTTTTGAAGGGTTAACCTCTCGGATGAGATTAAACAGAGAATCCATTTTTTTATTTTAGCCTAAAGTGAGTAAGTGAAGATATTGCAATCCTAATTTATAGAGTATGTGCAACCTCGCCCTCATTTGGAATATGTGGTATTTGATAGGATCTTTAAATTATTCAATATATTTATTAATTTATGTTTTACCATTTAATAATAAGAATTCGAGCATTAAAGTTTATGCTTAATTTGGATTAAAATGCATTTAAAAATTTATGGTATTAATATGGATTAATATGGATGAAAAGTTGTATTATCAATCAATTATAGCTGTGTAAGTTTGTTTCCATATAGATAAATATGTCTATTTATAGAAATGATATTTTGGCGGAAAATTTTTAGACAGACAACTCTGTTTTTATATATATATAGATTATAATAGATGAATCAATTATTCATTTTTAAAGTAAATTTCTTTTGTATAATATTGTGTTGCACTGTTACTAAAGTATAAAGTTCAAATTGTGTAGACTTTTTTTATTTTTAAGTTGAAATTAGCATATGGACAAGAGCCAGATTTAGATAGATCATGATATGGCAGCTCTTCATTGTCAGATTAAATAAGTACAAGTCTCAGCCAAAACACAGGAAATCTATTTTTGCCTTCAAGGCAAAGAATTGCACTTCAAACACTGAATGCTGCAAGCATAGAGAGATAGAGATAGCTCCCGTAGTAGCTTGATATTTACATAAATTACAATCCATAGTTTTCATAGTTCTAACCAACACTATGCGCAGACGGTAGGCCTGATACGACCATCTTGGGGTGCAAATATTTTTCATAAAAGATCTCAGGCAGTCTGTTCGTGTGATCCGATGAACACAGCTAAACAGATGTGCAACCAGACAAGAACATCTTCCTCCTTATCAGTCAATGCAATCAAAGATCTGCTTTACCAACCAATTGGTTCCAGAAGTAGGTGCAGGAAGTTGCATATCGTTGCATGCTTTGCATACCTTACGTCTACTCTGGGAGCAGGAAGTTGTATTTCTTTCCATAAGTAATGAATACATTCTGAAATCTGCTCATAAACCAGCCCTTTAGGATTCTGTTTTTTTTTCTGTACCACAATGCACATGGAAATGAGCAATTAGAACATAGCTATAATCTTCAACTTGTAGATGCTCCCTAACCCTCTGAGATTCTAACTCTCTGATATCTCTTCAGCGTCTCCATGGAAAAATTCTCCAGTGCTTGAAATATCGGTCCTAACCCCATTCTTAAGTTACTTGCTGTTGCCTGTTGCACTTGTTTTAAGGTCTCTTCATGTCTGGCTGTCTCTTCATCCAATCTTCTCTTTATTTCATCCAAGGACATAGTGTTCTTGTGACGTAAAGCCTCATTCGAAATAGGTAACACTGTTTTATCTAGCACAAGTTCCTGCTTACTGAGTCCATTTTCCTTTTGCAGTGACTTAAGCCTTCTTGCAAAATCTTTGGACAAATTTTCGGCCCTCATTTTCTGATGTTGCTCCTCATTCTGTGTCTCCCATAGCTTGTGTACATTTACTGCAAAAGCCCGCATTGAAACTATCACTTCATCCACAGATATACCTACAATGTGATGCCAATCATTCGTGATTATAACAGCATCAGGGGCACCAATCCTGCTTGGGGAGAACGGTGTAACCCCATCGGGTGTCTCTTCCCTTTCCTGGTGAATCCATTTCAGCAACCAACCATTCAAGGATTCAAGATAGGTCTCTTGAGCACGAATCCAATTGGTGAAACAGGAACACCAATTCAGGAGTTCAGCTTCCAATTCTTGGGTGGCCTTAGTCACAGAGCTACCTGTTCTGGCAACGAGATCATGACTTTTGCTTTTGATGATAACCTGAAACTGCTTGTGATGGCAATCAAGCACAGACCTCCACATTTTGACCAATCTGCAAAGCAAAAACATGATCAAGCAAAAATGCATGATATGAAGCAGTTAGTTGACAATGTAAAAGACTGAGTGGAGTATTTTGAATCAACTAGAACCCAAGCAAATAACTGTCGACGCACCTATTTCTGTGAATCAAACAAGCTAACCTTATGTAAGATATTAGTGTAACAGGCTTATGTTATGAGAAAAGCATACCCTTGGATTAGCTCGATCAGTTGGGGCCGCAATTCTTCATCTCTTAACTTGTGTATCCTCTTTGAAATGTGACTGGCAGATCTAATTACAATGTTTAACTTCGTAAGTAGGTTTCTTATTAAAGCACGGGTGGAATCGATCTGTGAGGACTCTGCACCATTATTGTCCAGAGCTTTGAGTTGGTTCCACTCCCTTTCGTAGATGATTCGCAGTCTTTCTTCTTCCTGGAACAAGCAAGAACGAAAACAATTTCAAATCTTTTCATGATGGTTCCCTCATGTCGTGACTCAACATGAACCACTGATGCAGCACCAAATGAATGAGTGAATAACAAAGAGCGAAAACACAAGCTCAAAAAATCAGTTGCTAACATCGTTGAGAAACTCATAAGAAAAGCAAGTAAAAACTATGTTAGACTGAGTCGTTGATTTGATCAATTGAAGATAAAAATGGAGATATAGATTGCAAGATGGGAAAAGACACTCTGCTATAAAGCAAAAGTCAGAAACTGCCATAAGCAAGTCGATACATGATACACGATTTGCAGAGTAGCAAGAAAAAATATGAGGAAAGGAGGTCCTCCAGCTACGAGAAGGCCAGCTTCTAGAGGGTGACCTTGGAAAGTATTCTGTATAACACAAAATCTTTCTACCATTTAAAATTTTATAAAATAAGGAACAAAGCATTTTCAGATTTGGGAAAATTGAATTCAAGAAAAAATGATAAAGGAAATTGCTAAGCCTCTAGCTAGCTATAACTTCTCGAAACCCATCATGTATACGAAGTTACATTTCCTTAATGATTGTTGCTGCTTCAATTGATGAGGAAGTTAAAAATCAACTAGTAGATAACTAAGGAAGAAACGCTGATGGATTGAAGAAACAATTCGATATAAATTTACCTGAACGATCTTATGAAGTTTTTTCTCCCACACATATAACTTGTCCAGTGTTGATGAAAGTTTTCCAGGATCAAATCAACCCAGATCAGCGTTTTTTGTTGTCCGTGATCTTGCAGCAGCTAAATGTTTTGAATTGGTCGACAAAGACTGTGACTGTGTCTGAACAGGCAAAATGACAGGATCCAACATCCTAGATAGGATCACTGCTTAAAGTGAAAGATCAAGAGTGAAACAATGAGGACTTTGTGCCATATGTAAGAAAGTAGCAATCTTGCATAAGAGTTACTTATCATAAATGCATTAGCATGCAGACGATATCGATGGAATTTAGAATCAGTAAGATATCTTTCAGAAACTTGTTTCCAAGCAGCACAGACTTACTGTATATTTTCTCAAATTTAAACAGCCAGACTAATGTTTCAGATAGAACCAACAAACCAATAATAACAATATCAAGCAAGGAACATTCTGAGGTCAGCTAATTAAGAAAGTACCATGGCAAACAATATTTTTATTCCTTTGGTGGAGAATTAGTATCTGTTGTCTAAACACACAGATAATTAGACAGAATTCTGGATGTTCTGATCAAGGAAAACAAGAACGTAGCCAAGAGACATAAAGGGCATCATATTTGACTACAAAGAAAAAGATTCAATGGTGATGTACCAACCTCTCAAAATCCTGTTCCTTGATCTATACTTCAGCTTGCCTACCTCAAGCATCTCAGAGACCTCCTTGCTGCAGCGGGCTGCTGATTCAAATTCTTCTTTGATATCCTTCACAACGTCCATTAAATCCCTCGAACCAGGTATGAATAGGGCATCAGACTTGCTGTCATCAGTGATAGGTGATGTTTCATCAGCAAAACTCACGCTTCTGTTCTTTGTAAAAACTTCCTTCTCATCGTCTTCGACTTTACTGGCCTGTGCAATACCCTGATGCTCTTCTTGTGCCTTTGAAGAAACTGTATCATTGTTCAGATTGGCTTCTTGTTCCATTGAAGACACATTCGAGCTCCTGCCGGAGACAGTCCCAGTTGCTTCCACAGTGGAACTTCTCTCGCTCGAGACACCACGGAATCTCTATCCTTTTTCTTCAACTTCCTCTTCTTCCCAGCTGCCTTAATGGACTCCTGCTCTGTTTCCTCTTCCAAATCTGGAATTCCTTCCTTCTCCCTTACTTCGCTTGAGTTAGGACTGCTGGTCGACGATCCCCCACCCTGAAAGTACCCCGGTATCATCTGCTCATACGAATCGAAAGGGTTAAAGAAGTCCCAAGCAGATCCTTCAGGCGGCGACGGCGGCGGAGGTGGATCAGCAGGTTTATCTTCCATCACAGTTTGGCTCTTACCATAAAAGTTCTGATCTTGAACAGGCGGGGGCTGCAATGACTCTGTTGGAGCACCATAACTGGGATAGCTGTATCCATACTCGTAACCATATCCCACATGAGCAGTATTGGACCATTGCGGATAGGGATTCTGATAGACCGTGGTAGCCGAGAACGTGGAGGCCTTCTTCATATAGTAGTAATTAGGGATGGGGGTACCATAATACGGATATTGAGAAAAAGAACGCGATGAATCTTCGCCGCCTACATCGAGTTCGCTACTTTTTCCGGCAATTTCATCAAGTTCGGTGTCGGAAGGCAGTTGCAAATGAGAATCGTGAGAATGCGAGTGCGGATGCGAAAGCGAAGCGAAAGTAGAAGCCGAAGCACCCACCGAGCCGCCACCGGCAATCTCCCCGTCCGACCTCTCGGTCTCGGCCTTCGCCTTGCCTTTACCTTCAGCGGGCGGCAATGTCAGCACGGGGGACGCCGGCGGCACCGACACCGGCGCCGCCACGAGCTCCTCCTTCACGAACCGGTGCAACGCGTCCCCGACGCGGCCGAGCGCGCGGAAGTAAGCAGCATGCGCCTCCGCGAGCGCGAACCTATGCTCGACCGCCGCCCGTATGAGCTCTCGCCGCTCCCGGCACAGCACGACCAGCGGCGGTTCCTCCACCTTGGAGCTCCGGCACCCCATCACAAGACGCCTACAGCACCGCCATTGCTTCGCATTCCCAGCCAAACAAACAAAAAAAAAGAAACCGTAACACCCAATGCCAAGCGAAACCCTAACCTAAAACAGACCTCGAAAGCCAACTCCAGGCTCGTCTCCTCACTTTGCCATCCGGGTAAGCTCAAAAAAACCCTCTCTTTTCTTATTTTTTCAGGGCTTCTAGCTTTTGCTCCTGCGCTAGATTCGGCTGAGGGAAGAAAGTGCCAGAGATCGAGCGAAGAAAGGAATCTAAGCAAACGGAGAGCGAGCGAGAGAGAGAGAGAGAGAAAGAGATGAATAACTGGAGGAACAAGAAGGGACATGCAGAAGCGAGAGACTTATGTTGCGAATCGAGCACGAACCCGAAATGCTGTCGATTTTACAGAATCAAATTCGACATCATTTTACCCGTTCTCATACCCTCACAGCGATAGGCTGCTTCTAAATCATTCGAAAGCGATCTCTCGAGTAAGAGTCTGCGTCAGGCTGGTAACGGTGAGCAGTGCATAAACCCTGGATAGGGACCACATGGCGCGGTGGGGGACCGAGCCGCGCAAGGTTCCAGCCACTGGTTGGGTCCCACGTTGTCCTTGGGACGCGACCAAGATCTCGCTTTTCGTGACGGTGGGTGGACTCTGGATTCACAGATGGGGTTTGAAGCTTACTCGAAACCAATAACAGATTTTGAATGCATTTTTTTTTATCTATCTATCTCATATAATTTTTTTATCGACTATTAAAATAAAAAAATAGAGTTCAATGTCATAAATTTTTTTATCTAAAGAGCCCGTCAATTTTTGAATGAATTGAGCTTTCTATCCATCATTATAGGCAATTTACCTAACCATCTAGTTCTAGAATGATCAAATCATGTATCTAAAATTCAAAATGACAAAATCAAGTAGTCGTTTTCTCTTTTCTTCTATAAAAGATGAAATTCATCATCGACTCCAAACGAAAGAGATAAAGAGTAAAAAGGAAATAATTATCATCTGAATTGATTATGATAGAATATAACTGAATTGATTATGATGGAAAAAGACATCTTTTTATAGTAAAAGAAGAATTCATTGATTTTGATGCGGTAAACAAGTAACATTTAAGCTATTATGATATTTTTTATGTTTAGTAAAATCGCAGCGTAAAATGTCGGTGAGCTTTGATGAACACGAATCAACAGGATCGCAGGGAAGGCACTTGGTCCCCTGCGTAGCCTCCTCGGACAGCGATGGAAGAGGAGCCAAAAGGACGCTCCATGCGGTAAAAATATCGAGCTGGACGCGGAGACTGGTGCAGGATTCTCCCCTCGTTGCAGTGGCGCTGCACTCATGCACAGTCGACAAGACAAGGCATCGAGTGAGCACAAAAATGGAGGACGGTCAGCATAAACATGCAACAGTAGAGGACCTGTTCTTTACTCGTCCTTCGATCTTGGGCACTAACTCATGGCCAATCCACTCAAGGTGCAAGTTATATCTTAGTTTCCAGACAGATGCATCTTGCTCCTAACAATGGTTCCAATGACAAGCACTGTTGTATGTTAGTAGCGAACAGGAGCTTCTTATAATCTTATGTTGTATGCATCAGCTAGTGAAATCTTGATATAAAAAAAAACTCCATGATTCAGAAACAATAATCATAATGCTCGAGTAATATAAATTTCTCATGAACATGCTCTTCAACCTCCATCACCCAGTCCAAAAGGCCTAATATTGAATAAATAGCTTCCCCTTTGCAGTGGAATATTTGGTTAGGCTCGAAAACGTGGATATAATTTCTGATGCAAATCCAGCTATGACCCTTAACCTTCTTCAGACCTCTCTCTCGCATGATCTTCTGCACTCGAGCCATGCTCTCCCATTTGCCACTTATCGTGTAGATCTGAATGAGCACCAAGTAAGGGAGCGAGGAGCAAGCCTTCAATTGCAGCAGCTTCTCTGCAATTATCTCAGAGAATGCCAAGTCGTTATGAATCCAACAAGCTTCGAGAAGTAAACTCCACAATGACAGGCTAAGGTTGTGAGGTGAAGTCTCGATAATATCCATTGCTTCTTTCAGCCTTCCAGCGTGCCCCATCATTTCCACTACACAAGCATAATGCTCTAGATCCCTCGTCACACCGTATTTCTTCTCCATGGATGAAAATATTCTCCTTCCTTCATGGACCATGCCGGTATAGCTACATGCTAATAGAATACCAATCAGAGTTATTTTATCAGGCTCCATGCCACTCTTTTGCATTTCTCCAAAGATTCTTAGAGCTTGTAGGCCTTGCCCATTTTTACCTAATCCCATGATCACTGTATTCCAAGCTACCAAGTCTTTGGAAGCCATAGCATAGAAAATATTTAGAGCATCCTCAACCAATCCCAATTTGGCATACATATCGAGCAGAGCATTTGCGGTGATCATATCTGACTCGAAGCCGGTTTTACAAACCCAGCAGTGAAGTTGTGTGCCAAGCTCAATTGAGGAGCAACAGAGCCTTGAGTTGAGAACGGTAGCAAAGGTGAACTCTGTCGGCTTGACGTCATTCCTCAACGCTGCCACAAAAAACGTCAAAGCTTCATCCTCACACCCGCTATAAAAATAACTAGCCAACATTGAATTGCAGAGTGGTGAATCCCATCTTGTCATTTCTTGGAAGACCTGAACAGCTTTATCCAATCTGCCACACATGGAATACATGTCAATAACAGCGCTAGAAACTATAGAATTGGAAAGGAATCCCGCCTTGAAGCAATGGGCCAAGAGTTGCTCACCCTTAGCTAAGTCCATAAGGTTGGCACAAACATTAAGTACGCACGATGCAGTGAATTCATCAGCGGAAAACCCAGAGATCCACATTTCATGAAAGCTCTCCAATGCTTCAGTGCTACAATCTGACTTACTATATGCCGAGATAATTGAGTTCCAAGAGATGAGATCTACCTCATCCATGGCATGAAAAACATGGCTAGCATAGCCCACAAGGTCTAATCTTCCATACATATCAATTAGTGAGTTGCCAAGCACGACATTTGAGCTACCCAAGCCAAAGCGGACAACCAAGCTGTGCACTAGCTTGGCTTGAAGAGCAGAAGTGGCACAGGAAGCAGCGATAGACAACGTGAACGAACTAGGTTTAACACCGACCTCCTGCATCCAGGAAAAAATTCCAAACGCCTTATTGATGAAGCCAGCAGAGGCATAGCCCGAAATCAGCGAGTTCCAACTCACCACATCTCGTTCGGGCATTTCGTCGAACAGTCGGTGGGCCGAACGAACTTGGCCATCTCTAAGAAACGCCTTGAGGAGGATATTCCAGGTGAAGATGTTCTTATAGGGAATGTCGTGGAATACTGCGACAGCTGATTGGGAGGCCCCGAGGCCAGAGTAGAGGTCGAGAAGGCGGTTCCCAAGGACGGTGTGGCGGTGGAAGGCGGTCTTGATGAGGCTGGCGTGAACGGCCTGGGCAGCGGGGAAGCAGCCTAGGGCGACACTGCGGTGGATGAGACTGGATAAGAGCGAAAGGCTGGATCTTGCAGCGGTTACAGAAGAAGGAGGAGCAATGATCATTGACGAAGGGGAGCACGAGTGCTCCTGAGCAAAAGCAAGCGCATCCTCTCGTAGATTCTGTGGCGAGGACGAAATCTTCCGTCACGGTTTCCAGTTAACAGTGGACGCAGTGACGGTCGCGGCATTGGTGTAGCAGGCCTCCTCGCCCTGTCTCCCCTTCCCTTCTCACGACGGCAGCCTGTTCGACGTTCAAACCTCACCCCCAGCGGGATTAGAGGTGTCACGGGCACCCACAGAGCTTGGCCCGTAATACAATCCACACTTCACCCAATGCCCGAGTTATAGATCCGGGCAGATTTGGTACGCGGGTTGGGCTGGCTGGGTCAGCCCATAGGTCAGATTAGATGGACCGTGCCCGGTCCGATCTAATGTAGTTTGATTTAATTTACCTCATGAGATTTAAATGATTACAATATTTGTTTAGTTAACATTTGATGAATCAATTTTTTTTAATGCTCTATTTTTAAAAGATTGATAATTGTGTTGGGAGGAGTATTGGAACACCTATTAATGTAGTTGATGAAGAGTTAGAAAGCTAAATTACACGAGGTTTAAGCGAGAAGAGAGTGCCCTCGGATATGGTTGAATTAGTACGGAACAGATTTGTTGAAGTAGTTAAGGATCGAATCTTGACGAAGCCGAGGCAATGCTCTCCCGTAGTGATCAATTATAATTTCTCGATTAACTTCCTCACAGATGATCGTAAAATCAATCGTATAAGATCATTGGAGTGATGAATTTCATCTTTTACTAAAGAGAATATAGTTAATTATTTAGCCAAGGAATACTTGATTTGAAAGTGTGCACATCGTATGCCAAAAGGCATAAGAGTTTCATTCAAGAGTCTCACAGCATCATGACACCCTCTGGTCAACCACCCACAGGAACATCCCTACAAACCCTAATCATATCATACATGCACCATCACAAGCATATATATAAACCTTCCTACTCGATTCTCCTTCTTTTGGCTACCACTAAACTTTGTAGGGGCACCTTTTCACCATGCGCAGTTCAATCAGGAGACGAACTTGGAATGTAATTGATGCATCATGCTCAATGATGCGTGGAATCTGAAACCCAATTCACGCCTGATCAAGAGGCATTGAGGTGGAGCAGAGCAGAGCAGCGTGGGGACATGAATGATAGATAGCACATTGGACGGGGTAGATGAGCCTCTGTTACAGGCCCAAGAGGACGTAGTAGAGGAGGGTGACGGGCAAAGAGACGAGCATGCCGAAGATCACTCTGCAGATGAGACGACGATATATTGCTAGTTATATGTCGCCAAAAAACTAGTTGATTATCGAGGATCGAAGTAGAACATACGTACCCAGTGCTCAGGATGTCAGGGTGAAGACCATACTCCCTCGCGAACACAAACGGCACGATTCCTTGAGGAAGAGCTGCCTGAAGAATTTAATTCATGCGATTTAGAAAGGGCCGATGGTTTACAGTTTACTGAGCAGCAATTGCAGGGGGCGAACGGACCTGGACGATGGCCGTATGAAATTTTACTCCTCTCAGCTTTACTACCATGGAGGCCGCTGACATCACCACAGGCCCACTAAGAAAGCGGATGGCCATGCTAATGGCTGCCATCTTTGGTCCGCAGGCGATGATCCTTGGCTGCAGCGCCATGAACAGCCCTGTAACATAGAAGCATTTTGTTCTGTAAATTACGGTAACCAATCATTTTCATCTTCTTAAAGATCGAGCTTAACTACCTAGACTAAACATGGCCATTCCGAGCCCTGCGTCTGAGATTATCTTGATGGATTCCTTCACCAGAATTGGCATGTCCAAATCCCATCTGAAGATTTCTGAATCTTAATGAAGCATGGACGGAAGAAAAAATAGCACCGAATATGGGGGAAAGAAACGCTTACTTGAATGAGATGAGCGACCAGAGGAGGCCCAAAACACTGGAGTAAGTGTTGGGATTGCGGGAGAGTTTGCGGCCGACCATGGTAAGAATGAGCCTCACCATGACCAGAGTGGCGGGCATCTCTTGCTCTTGGTCGTATTCGATGGCCATTTGGTCGTCTTCTTTGTGTTCTACAAACTTCGCAGTGCTCCTGAAGCTCAAATCCTTTTCTTCTGCATTGGTAATGGAAAAATTAGTAGCGATAGCAGTGGAGTGGAGCAGAGCAGAGGAGCTGCTTGCCATTCTAAGCTCAACGCGTCGTTCAAGAACGTGAGAGTGATGGTTCTTTAGTGCAGTTTATTGAGAGAAGCACAAAGAGACAAATGGAGCAGAGCCACAGGGGGGCAGTGCGAGATGCTCTGCTTGCTTGCTTGCTTTTTTTTGCTTTGTCGTCAATGGCGATGAAAGAAAGTCCAAAGAGAAACCTGACAAGAATGGATGTCTTTTGTGTACTTACCTCCAACATCCTTGTCTCCTTGTCCGCCATCGGGCCACACCAACGAAGGCGCCGGGGACTGGTTCCAGGCTGGCCTGCACGCCGGCGAGGGTGCCCACGCCGGCGTGCCAACTACTTCGGTTTCGTTAAAGTTGGAGGCCCGCGGCGTGGGCTGGAGTGAGTACGCGTCGGAGGAGGCGTAGCCCGAGGGGTGCGGGCTGGCAGAGCGGTAGCCGAATGTGATGTCCCGCACTGTGAGTTGCTGCTCTGCCTGCGGAGCCGGCCGCACCGGCGTGTTGACCGAGTAAATCTCCGCTCCGGAGATGTTGGACAGGCGGCGGGGCGTGACGCCGAGGGAGGAGGAGATGGCAGAACCCGGTGCCGATGAGGTGGAGCGCCGAATGCGGACGCGAATGCGCCCCTCCGCGTCGATCTCCGACTCAGCCTGGAGCGGATCGCGCCCGTCCAGGGAGATGATGTCGCCATCGATCTCAAACTTGGTTATCGCCGCCGCCCCCGCGCCTGGGAACTGGTCTTGGATCATCAGCGTCGCCGCGCGGTATTCGAAGAGGAATAGCAACAACGTGTACCAAATTATGCACTGGAGCACGACGAGCTGCACCATGAGGCTCTGCGTAAAATCCCCGTACATGGCGCGGAGGAGAGGAATGCCCATGACGAGAGTATTAGGCAGCGTGCCAACAGAGAACAAGGTGATGACCCAGTCAAGGCGGCGACGACGACTGGAGCTGCAGCAAGAGGCGGCGGAGATGGAGGCCCAGAGAAAGAGGACGAAGAGGACGAAGAGCTTGGAGAGGGTGTCGGCGAGGAGAAAATGGAAGTCCATCTGAAAAGGGTTGTTTTGAGCGATGAAGTGGAAGGAGAGGACGGGGACCGCGAAGGTGGCGACGAAGCGGTTCACGCCGGAGCATTGCTCCGGCGTGAAGATCTTCCACCACTTGACGGAACCGTACGCGAGGAACATGGCGAAGTAGAGCGGGATCATGGCGCACATGACAGCGTAGAAATCCTTCCAAGCGATCATCTCGAGCGCCGGAGAAATGAACCGTCGACGATGGAGGTGAAGTATGCGCGATATTTGTAGAGGCAGAACGAAGAGCAGTGCCGGGAATATATTATATGCATGGAATAACTAATTATTCAAAAAAACAATAATTAAATGATATTTTTTTTTCAAGAATTATAAACTAGAGGTGAAAAAGAGTTCACGCGAGCAATTGCATGACTTCCAACAGTTTGTCTTTTGTTGTTTGATTCTCGTTAAATAAACATTGGATCCTGAACACGTATCTCTATACCGAAGGAATTCTGGTACTTGTGCAACTCGCGATGCTATAATTTTCGACTTTTATGAAATAAGAAAAAAAAGGATTTCAACTTTGTCAAGCCATCAAAGCTCATCATCCAGTTCGAATCATGCTCCAATTTTAGCTTTACCTTTTCTTTCTGCGTTGATGAGCAACGCTCGATTGCAAATAACAAAAAGAGAGAAGAGAGAAGGGAAAAGAAAAAAAAATCAAAGGTGAAATAATTGCGCGACATCCTCCATGAGTTGTTGCTGCTTTGATAATAACAAAAGCAGCACGAACAAAAAGTCCGGCGAAAGCTGCATGCACAGGGAGAGATAGAGAGAGAGAGAGAGAGAGAGGAGCAGCGTCGATCGGAGGGCCGAGGAGATTCCGGGCAGGGGAGTAGTAGGTCAATTCGAGGGGTGATCGAGGATGACGTCGTCGGTCTGGCGGGTCGTCTAAGAATGTCGGGTGCGCGTTAGTCGGAAGGAGGAGGGGGAGGAGTCAGCGATAGCCGTGGGATGGGCATCAGGCGGCGAGAGCGGTGGCGCGGGAAGCGTGCAGAAGGAGACGAAGGGAGGGGGGCGGTTGTCGGGGGGCAGCTGCAAAAGCCGACGCCATTTATTCCCAGCTTTAGTTCTCTCACTCCCCTTCCTTAGCCTGGCTCCTCAAAACCAACGCAGGCAGGCAGGTAGGCAAGCAAGCAGGCAAGCAGGCAGGCAGGCAGGCAGGCAGGCAGCAGCTACGTACAGGCAGCAGTCAAACTCGGGAGGGGGGCTCATTTGTACCCTCTTTCCTTCTCCTTTCACTTTCCTCTCACTCTTTACGGTTTTCGCTCTTGTTTTCTCCGTCGATTAATCAGAAAAATGACTGCGAAAGATTCCCCTGTTCTCTGCTCGCTCCAAAACAACAAGAACACCGTGTATATGCTAATGTTTAAAGAACCACCTCCGGATCCTGAAGCCAATTTTCCATCACTGTGAGACTCAAGTCGTCGTCTCTGTGAGACTGGTAGATCCTCGATCGGTCGCATTCGCATTCCTTACGGCTCCAGAGAGATTTTTACTGCTGCCGAGTTTTACTTTCAAGCGATCGATTGGTGATGAACAGCGAGGAGATGGTTGACCATCCCATGACTATTAAAAGAAGGGAGTATAATTGGGTTGAGATAATTGGGCCGAATGCCCAAACTTGGCCCAATTTGGTTGCTTGTTGTAAAAGCTGGCTAGTCCTCTTTAATGGGCTCCTAAAAAGGCCCAACACTACAAGAGCGGGGCCCCATCTTGCTGTTTATAACTTAGTCTATTGACATTGTCTTATGCTTGGTATGTGATGCGGAGATCAATAAGGGCTCGACATGGCATCACCTTGACTCGGTTAACATCTCGGTTAATGTAGATTCTGTGTGACATATCCTTGACCTGGTTAACATAGGCCCGAGTTACTTGGAGTCTCAACTACACTTGAGTTGAGTCAGATTGAGTACAAGATGACATCAGATTAGTCATTGTACATTTTGTTGAATTAGCAAATTTAGTCAAAGTAACTTAGTAGAGTTTAGCAAATTTAGGTCAAGTTCCAATATGGCTTAAGCAAAAGATGCATCAATTGCGGAAAATACATTAAGTTTGTTAGTTATCTTATCAGTAGTAATGAGCATTGGCGAGAGAGGTGAGTTGGTTATAAACACAAAAGATTATACAATTGCTCGGAATGATGACACCGAATAAAAGGGAGGGATGCAACCGTTCTAAAGGAAAGGTTCTTTATTGATCCGAATTTCTTCTATTTTGTTTTCCATATAAGGTTGCAATCTCAGTAAGGAAGAGGTATGCACATTATACTTGACAGTATGATTCTCAATTTCTTCTTTCTGGATCTGATTTAAGCGTCGGAAAGACCATGTCAAAGTGCGCTTTAACCTCCTTCTAATCTCTTATTAATCTCTTTCAGAAAGGCTAACTCACCAATATTCTATCTACTTGACACAAATCCACTAGAAATAGACCCATTTGAAGTCGACCTGCTAGAAGTCGTTCCACTAGAAACCGATCAGATTAAAATTGTTCCTATACAGACCGATCCAGCAACAACTGACTCAGCTTAAATCAATTAAAATTTTAAATTAATTGAATTGATGTTTTGCCTATCCGTACCAGATCACAAGTGGATCCCTTATCCTTTAGACACAGTCAAAGCATCCTTCGAACTTGTCTCCTATCACAACCACTGTTCAACTTTTTTGCTTCAAAAATAGACAAATTATTCGAGTTTTTAAAGGCATTTTAAGCTGAACTGAATTCCATTAAGAAATTTGTAGCCTTCCTATTATTTACTGCAATCATAAAGATCGACAATCGTAGACCCCTCTCTGGGCCATGATTGGGAATGCTTTTGTCTGAAGTAAACAATTGTTTGGATCTTTTATTATCCGACTCTTTGGAGAGGAAACCATGAACATGACCAACATATGCATGGTCGGACAGAAACACTGCAGCAAAAGAAAAGGTACCTTTTTTCCTTTTCATTTATGCTCCTCTACCATTTCTCATTGGTCCTTGCATCATCTCTTCCATCCTTTGCCTCCCTTCCATTGATCCTGTTTGAAACATAACTTCAACTTTAGTGTGCTAATGATTTCCAAAAGATCAATTAATCAACGGGAAAACAGTAACTAAGTATCCTTCTAAGTCCTTACAATACCCATTCTTGACAGGTAAAGAATTTGTGTCTAGTGGTTTCAGTACTTTTTTCTTTCTCCCGGATAGTGGTTGATTGCTTCATTCAATTCTACTTCTTACTTTTTCTGCTTTGCACAAGATTGATGTGTCTTTCTGAATGATTTCACATGAGCCTGATGCAGTAAAAAGTCGAGCCCTCTGCAGAGATATGGCCTGTTGAACTTGTCCTTGGAGCAACAAAAACAGGAGAGATTAGGTTTTCCACAGAGTTCATTCAACCAACAGTATTCCTAAATCACACTTCAAATGCAAAAGGAAAAAAATAGAAGAAACAATGAAGGTAACACAACCAAGGGCATATATGTTTGACAATGTCCTCTGGACAGTGGAACCCCATTAATTATAGTCTTAAAAAGCACTGTTTCCTTGTCTACCTACCTCTCTTACCAGACAAGCACAATTATGGGCTTCTTGCTCATTGAGATGCTTTAGCAATATGTTTTTGCAGGATTTCTTTTGTTACTGCAGGTGAGAAACCCAATCTCTAATTTGGACACATGCTTTTCCGTGTCTCTCTGACAAAGGCCTCAGGGTCCAGCAGTGTTTATCATCCATCATTATCAAGGAGAGAAATTTGGGGAATGTCACATCTCATGATCTCCCTATGCCTTGAGTCTTTTTAGGTGATCCATTCGTTCCTCTTCCTGAATCATGGTTGCTTTTCCATCGCAAGCTTGTGAAGCATCTCTCACCACAGATTCTCTCTAACTCATTTTACTTTGGACTGTGTGTTCTTGAGGTGAGTTACTCTTACTGTACGTGATCAAATCATTTTTTTCTTGCAGAACTAAAAAGCAGCGTATAGACTGACCACTGATAGCTTTGTCCTGTCTTTGCAGCCTTCCATCAGTCTTCAATTTTTATCTTGCATTGCAGCTTTTCTTTTCAAAAGTGATGGTGGGAGCTATGTAAGATGCTACCTTGATCTTTGTTTATCATTTTTCGCCCTACCAAGGCAATGCCTAAGCATTTTCTTAGAATGTGACAATTGCTTTTAAGAGTGACCAATCAAAGCCTTCGGTTATGCTTGTGATTGCCAATTTGCCATTACTGAGGAACGAAGTACTGTTTTTGGTGAAGAGTGGCCAGTCTTTTGCAGTCCATTAATGTACTCAGTCGAAGAGTTGTTGACTTCAATTTGGTTTGCATCATCAACAAGTTGAGGTTCTCTCAACATTTACAGCCAACGTTTTGAAGCTCAAGCCTCTGTCAGTCAGGTTTTTGCCTTTCACAGTTCTTTCCTGTCAGTTCTCATTCTTTTCTGTTAATTAGGATCGATCGAGGGACTGGTTTTCGTTTTTCCCTTCATCCTCAAACCATTGCAACATCCATCATTTGCCCTGCTTAATCACTTGCAGATTGAAAGCAGATTTCACAGTTCTCGCCAGTGATACCTTTTTCAGAATTGAAATTTCTGCTTCATATATCGCATTTCGGATTCCTTTTTCTTACTGATGAATGAGTTTCCTCTTTTCTTTCTCGATTGCTGTTCTCCAGCACAATAGAAATCTCTCTTCAGCTCAATTGGTCCCATATCAGGAACCTGTTCCACGCATTAGTCTTCATGTTCAGATTCATAAGAACGATAAATTGCTGATTATATTTTGGATCAAATCCTGAAAAACATAATAGACACACTTCATCTGCGAACAAGGAGTGACCAGTGGCGATCATACGATGAATGGTTTCGGAGAAAGTTCAAAGCCATGGGGCGGAGACTCCTCCGCTCCATCAGAACCTGCTTACAGTAAAGATGGCTCCTGGAAAGATCTGGGAACATCGATGAGCGCGATATCGTTTGGTTTAGCCGCCACCGCGATCTTGATCGCCATGTTCCTCGTCATGGCGATATTTGAGCATGTGATCAAGCCGAGGGCCTCCTTCCTTCGTCCTCGACGGAGCAGCGCACAGGCCTCCCGGGAGGTGGGACAGCCTCACGGTCACACCGTCGCCGTCGAGAAGCTTCAGAATTCTCAGACAGTAAGCTCTCCCTCCTCTGGTACAATACAATTTGGGATCGATTGATTTAAATGCAGCTAGGCGAAGGTTAAAGAACCAAATTTGGCAGGTTTTGGCTGTCGACTTCCCTGTTTTGATGCCGGGGCAGGCGTTTCCTACCTTCATCGCTCAACCTTCGCCTCTTCCGTGCCCAAGGGAAGGGATACAGTGGCCTCCCTTCCCATGATGCCGATTTGCATCGCTGCTCAACCTTCTTGTAAAAAAGGAAAGATGTTCGAGCCTTCAGTTCTTCTGCCTTCCTGTGCATATTTATTGGTGCAGTTTGAGTTGCTTCTTGTAGCGTACGAGTGTGAAGTTTGCACAGTTAGATTCTTGTCAGCTCAAATTCTTCTGTGTGAAGTCGAACTATGAATCTGAACGAACGGATCCGACATGAGTAATGATCCGACCCGGAAGGATATTTTGGTAACTTCAGTTCTTCGCCGGCTTAATTAAAGTAACTAAATAAAAGATTACCATTTAGGGCAAGGCGCGATCCGATTTTGCCCCAATTCTCCCGCCCTCTTTTTCGGAAACTCTTGATCCAACCCACCCTAGTCAGCACCCTTCGATCTTCGTCGTCCCCTCGGCTTCCGCTTCTTTGCTAGCCGCGTAGATCCGGGAGGGAATCAACCCTCGGTCTGTCCTTCTTTCGCCTCCCTCCCTCCCTCGACGGTGGGTCACCGCCGCCCCATTCGACCTCGTAACCTTCCCGGACGATGACGGCGCGGTGGGGCTCGACGGACCTTTTCGAGAGAACATCCGGCTGCTTCTCTCGCTCCACGGCCGACCATTGGCGCCTCCTTCCGATCCTCGCGTCCTCGTCCACCGCCTCCGCCGATCGGCCGCATCTGCTCACTTGGAGGGTGGAAGCGACGACGGTCACGAGGGAACGCCGGCGCCGGACGTGGAGCTATACGTGTTGGAGGAAGACGTGCTCCGATCCAAGTCTATATACTGCGACCAATGCCGAGTAGTCAGCTAGTCCATCCTCTCTCTTATTTATATTTTTTAAACTATTTTAAACTATTTTTTAAACTAAATTATTAAACTATTTTTGTCGGGCAGGGTGGAGCGATCATCCAGTGTGCGGGAAGAGATACCATTTCATAATCCGAAATGACAAGAACTCTTTGTCGAGTGCTGGAGTGGCCTGTATCCGCTGTGGGACATTGCTGTCATTCTCCAACTCAAGGTGGCAACTGAAGCTTCTTCTTTAAATTTGCTGCTTGAAGATTTTTGCGCTACACTATTCGATGTGACAGTATTACATTTGTAGATCTTCAGTTTTTGCATTATAATGAAAGTTGAATGTAGTTTGTGATGTGTTATTAAATTATCAGCTCAGCACATGTATCTTTGCATTTCTTTTAGTTGGCAAAGATATTTTTCTCGGGATATAGTTGTTGCACGCTATAATCCAGAGTCAAAGACAATAGAATACAGGTAACTTGAAATTAATCCTGTAGCTCTATCTTATGGCAGTTGGCATCGCACTCAGATCCATCCGTATAACTGACATCATGTGAATTTCAGGCTTGAAGCAACAAATTCCCAATCGACTACTACTAGTCTACCAAGACTGCCTAGAGAACAGCTCATCCATGATCTTAAATTCTTATATGACAGTTTGCTCAATCCTATTTCCATGCAACTTTACAGGCCTAACGCCATAAGAGAATCTGCTCTCAACTCTGCAGCTAATCTTCTAGACTGTAAGCAATTTATAAGGCACTATGACGAGCCTGCATTAGCATGTTGCCAACAAATCCATTTGTCATTGCTATATGGTGTTATGTTGAAATAGTCGGCAACCCAGACAATTCCGCAGCCCTGCCACCAGAACTTTTGGTGATGCCAGTGGATGCAACCATTATGGACCTCAAACTAAAGGTTACAAAAGCATTCCAAGAGATGTACCTGGTATCCCAAAGGTTTGAAGCAGAGAAACTAGTCAATTTCGAAGATGCTAGTGATCTGACCACCATAAAGACTCTATTTGGCTCCCGTGGGGTGGCTCAGATTAGTGGAAGATGCTATAGCAATGACCAAAGCCTTGGGCAATACAGAAAGGAAAGAGGGTTGGATAACTGGGTTGTTGATTGCTCTTGTGGTGCCAAGGATGATGATGGTGAGAGGATGATGGCCTGTGATGCCTGTGGAGTCTGGCATCATACTAGATGTGCTGGAGTTGATGATTTGGAGAAGGTGCCTGTAAGATTTGTTTGTGAAAAATGTGCAAACAATATAAAATGCAGAGGAAGAGCTTCTGAAGGGCTTAAAAATGGCAATCCTCTTGGAAGATGCAAGGATGAAATGGGCTCCGCTTTCACAAGTGCGGGTAGGTTGGAATGCTTGAACTGCTGGCTAATTAGCTTTTAGCTTGTACAGTTTGGAGCTACATGTATATAGATCATGAGAGCTGGTGAGTTGAGCCCTGGCATGTATTGTAATACATTTTTAATGTTAGTATTGAAATCAATTTCTGCTTTCTGGTACCTGGAAAACATGGTCGGAATAGATCGTTACTGAAGCTTGTGGTATTTCATGTAATAATGTCTTAAGACTCTGTGAATACAAAAGGCTTTACCTAATTCACCTGCACCTTCCAGCATACTTTTGAGTTCTAATCTGCTATAAGAATTTCTACAGTTCAAAGAATGAACAAAAGAAAAGTTTCTCCATAATCTTGAACATAGTAAAGATGCCAATCCCACAGGAAAAGAAAAAAAAATGGAAACAACTGAGCAACCTGTTCAATAATCCTAAATCCTGTGCATGCGACTGCATGATAGTAACAAAAACTCTCAATAATCTTAAAGCACTTGTCACATATAACACAGCTGAAATGAATCCCTAAACATTCCCGTCACACTAGAAATGTACTGGGTGTTATGCATATGCCTTACTTCTGCATCCCTTTCTCAAATATGCTCCCAGCTTTAGTTTGGCACAAAACTACTCAAGTTGTCATTCCTGTGCTGTTCCTCCTACCGTGAAATCTTTAATGTTGAGGTAGCGGATCTACCTTTTTTTAATGTAGAACCAGGCCAGTTTATTTAGGAGGAGAATATGGATTAGAGGATAAGAGGGCGAGAGAAGAAAATGGAATAAAGAAAGAATCTTCATTGTATTGTTTACTTTGGAAGACAAGAAAGAATTTGATATTTTCCTCGTCCACACTCACTTGTCTTCCTCAACAAACAATGCTTACCCCATGGCCCCTCTACAGATATGCAATATTTTGTGGATTATGTTTTCCCGCCACCCTTTTCTCTTTTATTTGATTCTCTACAAGTAAGCAGGGTCTTAAGGACCATTTGCTGTTAAGGATTCACTTGAGGAACATTTTAATTCTACAACCATATTATCTCCATGTTGTAGCTTTGAATAACTTTTCCTGTCTACTCCTAACTTCCCACCCAAGTAAATCCAACCTAAGTTTAAACATTTCTCTAGCATCAAAAATGTGCCATCTCTTGTTTTGCAATCTACCACAGTGTGATCACTCTTAAAAATCTTGAATAGTTTTGTTCTCCAATTCCAATCACACCTTCTGATAGAACTTCCACCACAAGAAGTTGGATTTGAACTGACATACTTAGAGATGGAATAAGTTCAGCCTCCGGTTAATGTATTACTCCTCTTTCCTATGTCGATTGCTCCAATTAATGCATCCCCTCTTCTTTTCACTCTGTTTTTAGTGCATTAACAGATAAAATCAAAAGATGAATAGAGAATATTCCCATGTTGGCAAGTGCTGTTTGTTGCTTCTCCTCTTCCTCTCTCTTCCCTTTTTAGTACACTAACTCCTTGTAATTCTTCACCTTTAAATATATGCATACCACTAACTCCTTGCAATTAATCACCTTTGAGCATATGCACACCATCTAAATCTTTCTCTCTCTTGTTAAAGCTACACGTAATTGTTCCAAATAATATCTTTCATTTCATCCTATTGGGTAGTGCAACATATCTGTTTTAACATTCTTATCTCCATTACACACTTTTTTTTTGGTACAATTGTTTCCTAACAACCACATATATATGTGTAAAAAGCAATTTTAAAGATCTGAAGATTGCTAGGCATATACCTTGAATTCAATGGAGGGACAAAATTTAAGCGCTATACACAATTAGTTGAGACCGACATGATCGGATGATGATGATGATGAGATGTACATGCCAGTTAACCTAACATACATAAAATATAGCCAATCTTTCGTCACTAAGAGAATTATATCTTCAGCATCACAGTGATTTTTAGTTCCTGATTAGAGGTTGTGGTTCAAGCAGAGTAGAGTAGATGTTTCTCAAATACTAATGGATAATTATTATTCTACGATCAGAAAATTAAATGAAGAATCTGATGTTACTTTTAGAAGGTCCAGAGGTTTCCATGTTGGACAATGTTAGCTTTCCAGGCCAAGGATGAAACTCAGTAGCTGTTGATTCTCTGATGTCTAAGTCAGAAAAAGATTTTACGAGGAAATAACAAGACTAGACGATAGCAGCTTCAGTAGAGCGTACCTTTGATCACAAGACTTCATTACGTTTTGGCTCGGGTCAAATATCTTGTTCTGCCTTTTCCATGTTTCCTATCCTTTCCCAGAGCGGAAGGTGGTTACTGTCTTTGGTGCATATTTGAGAGCAGATCATATGTGGTTGGCAGAGGGGTCAAGGCGTGTCAGTAATCTGTTAACCTTGTTGTTGTTGGACCCGGTAGCTCCGGAAGTACGCAAACTGATATGTATCGTCGAGGCTAGTGTTAGACACTATCTCCGTAAACGATATTGCTCCGCTACTGGTGCTAACGGATAGCAGCAACTCGTTCCCAAGATACAACGACGATCGCCTCGGAATAGTAGCACTCCAAATTCCGAGACCGACGAACTTGCTCGTAGGCTTTTTGGACTCCGAATGCACTAGATGGATGAATGCACAAGGAAGGCTTGAATCGATGAATTCGATGATTTTTCCACCATCTGGAGAGTTCTATTTATACTAATCAAAGGGGTTTGAAGAGAGGATGTGTTCTTTGGGCTGGATCGATCTGGATCGTCCAATTTGAAGGGTTGTAACCCTTCACACAGCCCACTCGAATCTCATCCATCAGATCTGAGGGACACAACCCTCAGATCTAGCTTATTACCATCAGCCATCGGATCTGGATCCATTCACTCCGACGCTTCAGATCAAGTCTCTTCCCAAGCGGTCTGATCGTGACTCTTCGCGATCCACCGCTCCAGATCGCATCACAAGCGATCCATCACACCTCTTTGATCGACGGTTGCCATCTGCCTGCCCAATCAACAACACAGTCACCTCTACTTGCCCACGCGGATGCCACACAGGCAATGCCACGTCACATGCGCGCCCGACACGTCACCCGAGTGCCACGCAGGCACTGCAATGTTACCCGGAGCAATAAATTAAGCTCCTCAATGCTCCTCGCGACGACGCGTACGTGCGAAGTGCAAAGTGCGCCTACAAAGCGCCCATTGCGCTGCGAGCACCAGCTCGCCCATGGATAGAGAGTACCTGTGCTTCTTGTGTTAACTTCATTAACACAGCAACACATATAAGGAAACATTAGCTATCGCCGGTTAGCAATGTGGGACTAAAATCCCATCTTTCCCTTAATATTATTTTGGACACCACTTTAGCCAATTAATTTCTCATTCACCCATAATCGGTTTTGAGCAAATTAATAGTCTAGATTTATCTACGCGAAACGTAGATTTCGATTTTGAAGTCATATCAGACTTTCAACGATCGATGGCACTTTAATTTTGCCTTGCAAAATCATATCCAACAGTTGTTAACATTTACAAGCTTGCTTTAGGATGCTCATATTGACGTTTCTGACAGAAGGAATCATAATTCAGCGTCAGTCTGTAAACTGAAGGAAAACTTGCAATTTAAAGAAGCCCTAGAAATCCAAATCCAGGTGATTCTCTGCCAGAAAGGAGAGGGTGATTCTCATCCAAAAGTCATAAGGTTGATAATATAATTTCACCCATCTATCAGTACAACTATAGTGATCGGTTACATTATTCTCTTAGAAGATACAATTCATGCTTAGGAACTATCCTGCACCATCAATGACCAAAATTAAAAAGGAAAGACTTGTTCCATAATTCGGAACGTAACACTCTGTTTGGATGGGGTGAGGGAAGGTTCATTAACGGAAGGGGAAGGAAGGGGAAGGGAGGGAAAGGAAAGGGAAGAGAAGTATTTATATTTTTCTTGTTTGGGAGAAAGGGAAGGTTCATTAACGTAACATGTGTTACCTTGTTTGGGAGGAAGGGGAAGGAAATGAAGGTTAAATATATAAAATTACAAAAATATCCTTACTTGTTAAAATAAATCTATAATAATTTGACAATAACTATTTGTTAGACATTTTATTTTGTCTAATGCCTTGATAACTCCTCCCTTAAAACTTGAACTTGCTGCACACATAATATAAAGAGAACGATGAGATTTTTCTCCAAACTTAACTGTTACATATAACAGAGATTCTTCAACTCTCAGTTTCACTTTGGAATTTCCTAAATCATTAGTATATTGAAAAGATGCATTCATTTCTGTGATAGGTGGAGAAGCCAGTTTGGAGTAATTTGAATTTGACGTCTTTATCAATGTTTCACAAGCTTCTTTATGTCTATTTAGACATGAGATTTCCTCATATTTCTTTTTATCATCAGTAGGTGAATGATTACCAGGCTTTATAATTGTTAATTTCAGTTGAAGAGAGTGTGCAAGAAGCCTCTGAGCAAATTCAGAAGAACCAGAAGATATATACTTTGTGTTTCCACCAAATGAACGATACCTGGCCAATGAAGTTCCATTTCCAGTACCAGTGGTTGTGGCCACAACAGTTTCAATGAAACTTTGTTTTGTATCAATAGGGTCATTGACTTGTTCGTCAATCAAAATTACAAATTAAATCCACCCCTTCAAAGTCTAGAAATGAAGTCCACGGCAAGGACATAACATCCAAGTACATAACATCAAGTAACAAGTCTTATATTAAATAATAATTTACCAAACATCCAAAATCATCCAAGTACATAGCATCCAAGGACATAGCATCAAGTAACAAGTCTTACATTAAATAATAATAGTTTACCAAACATCCAAAATCATCCAAGTACATAGCATCCAAATGCATATTACATAATATCCAAATATATTGCATCTAACAAGTAACAAACTAATCATGCAGTAGATTCTCTCTATCCATCATTTGGAATAATAAATTTTTGCGATATTCCAAAGGGCATCCAAGTAAAGCTCTCAACATCTTCGGGCGTTCAACAAGATACAAATAGCATTTAGAAACTCTATATTGCTCAACACCTAATTGAGTCAACAAGCTCCACACTTCATTCTCAGGAATGGGAAGTTCATTTGACTTAACCATTTCATGTGTTGAACTCATAATGGCTTGAGCTACATGGTCAATTGCTTTGCTTATACTGTCATCATCAACTTTACCTTTCTTTGCACTCTTGTTCTTTGATGATGCTCCAACAAAAGAGTTAGCTTGAGATTTAGTTGGTTCAGAATTAGGAGTTGGAATTTGAACATCCTCATTAATTGCATTTGAATTATCCAAATGAATTTCTTGTTGAGAGATCATAAGATCAACTTCATCAATGGTTTCAAACTGATTTTCACCAATATTATTCTCCACTTCCATGCTAGTCCTTTTTTTTCGCATTTCTGACGCAGTGTTGGCATGTTGTCCTGTAGCCCTATCTTTCCCATATAATTGAACTAACTTTTCATAATTTCGAATAGGCTTGCTCTTCCATTCGGCAGCTGCTGGTTTGATCTACAAATTACAAGATAATTGTATCAAATATTCATTCATAGATAGTATCACAAAAGAAAATCAAATATATTTTTTAAATGCATACACACCTCAATTAGTTGTTGCCAAACTTCAGATTCAGCACTGAAGAATTCTGTGATGGGATCCCATGCAAAACCACTCATACCATTTTTGAATATATCATAACATGAAAACCAGCCTCTTTTAATATGTTTCATGCGATTTTGAACCTTATCCTTATCGATAAATTTGTCGGGAAATTTTTCTTTCAATTCATTCACAATATTTTCGAATGCATGTGTAGTAAAGGTTCCACCAACCCTGTTGCCTATATTATGTTGGTTCAAATATGCATCAATAAGAGCATCATCCATTACTTTATTCCAAACACATTGATTATTCGCCTTGTTTGCACTTGCATTTTCACTTTGCCAGTCCTTCTTTTTTGGCATCCTTAAAAATTAAAATATAGTAACAATCAAACATACAATCCCATAAATAGTCATATGACATAACATTCAAGTAACATAATAAATTAAAATGTCAACATTCACAATCATCCAATTACAAGATAATTTGTCCAAAACCACAAGATAAACAAATTAACATAAATATCACATATTATAATCTAACCACATAGCCGCAGCTATGGAATCCCTAATCAATTCTCCCCTTCTTGCATCTTCATTGTCATCTCTATTTCTATGATTTTCTTCTTGATGATCACTATTATTATTAAGTTCAGCATCAACCTCGGCAAGCAATCCCTCATCTGGATCAACATTAATCAAATAATTGTGCAAAATACAACAACAGAGAATAATTTCTGTTTGAGTTTCAATTCCATAATTTGGCTCTGTTGAACTTCCTATAATAGCAAATCTCTTCTTAAGAACTCCAAAAGCTCTTTCAATTGCATTGCGCAATGAAGAATGTCGAAGATTAAATAACTCCCGAGCATTTCGTGGTGGATTGCGGCTATATTCTTTCAAATGATAACGTTCTCCTCGATATGGTGTAATAAGACCACTTTTCAACATGAATCCAGCATCAACAAGATAGTATTTTCCTAAAAAAAAATGTTATTAAATTGTAAAAGCAAGAAAAGCCTAATCACAATATATTTCATTTGATTTACCTTCTGGGATTTTAAGACACTCTTGTCTGGTTAATGCATTTTTTATTATTCTTGAGTCGGATGCTGTCCCTTCCCACCCGGCTAAGACATAAGTGAATTTCAGATCAAATGTGCATGCTGCTAAAACATTTTGTGTTGGAAAATCCTTTCTACCACGAAACTTTGGGGCATCAGAGGGAGAAACTTTAACACGAATATGTGTTCCATCTATTGCTCCAACACAATCCTAATACACCATGTTTAAATTATTAATAACTATGAATATATAGACATTAATCTATACTAGTCAAAAGATAAGAATAATATGTTTACCTTAACTCACCCCATCCCAAACAAGGACTAATATTTTTTTTTCCCCTTCCTTACCCTTCTTTCCCTTTTCCTCACCTCCTCCCAAATAGAGCGTAACTGACACCGAAAATAAACAATGTATATCTATCAAAACAGGCGATGATGACAAGGGGGAACAGATCCTATGGCCTATGCCATTCCCAAAACGAAATGGCAATGAGACAATCCAAGAATCGCCTAATAGCAATCACGTCACAAACAAAGCCCTAGGAGGACTAGAAAAGCGCGACTTCCCAATCCACAGGCAACCATTACCATCACCAAGAGCTCCACTAGCAAGCAAATAAAGAACGACGAGGAAAGATAATCGGAGGAGAAAACAAGAAAGGACCTTCCGATATCGAGAAGGGATCGGGCTGCCGCCGACTCTGTAACCTAAGCTCACGGGATGTCCGCAGGCGGAAGGGGGGATTCGACATGAAACTTCCATTTTAATGCGTTCCACGTGCTTCTAGAACCGTCGTGTGGATCATGCCTTTTATGTCCTGTTTACTACAGGGTGGATCATGCCTAATGTTTCCGTCGGCAGACGCTGCCAAGTCCCGGTTCAACTCCAAACGAGCCGAGCCGGGCCGGTTTCAACTTGAAGGCTGAATTTGAAACATTCGCCGTCCACGACTCAACTCAAAGACCGTGTCGCATAGGAAAGAGGACGGCGACCGCGTAATTATATAAACTCCTGTTGCCGACCGCTCTTCTGACCTTCTCCTTTCCACCTTCGCGGCCGCCGAGGAGGACCATGCGCATCAGTCTCGCGGCGGAAGACGAGGTCGCTGCCGACGCAGCTCCGGAGGCGGCGGAGGCGGAGGCTTGCCCGATCCAGCTCCTTCCCCAGGACGTCCTCCACAACGTCCTCGGCCGCCTCCCTCTCGACCAGGCCCTCGCCTGCCGACCGGTCTCTCGCCTCTTCCTCGACGCCCTCTCCTCCCTTCCCTTCCTCTCATCGCTCCCCTCGCTCCGCCTCCTTGCCCTCCGCCACCCTCGCGCAGCGTCCGCTCCGCACCCTTCCCTCCACGCCTTTGACCCCTCCTTCCGCCGTTGGATCCGTCTCCCGCTCTCCTTCCTCCCCTTCCCCTCGGCCTCTCCCGTCACCGCCTCTCCCTCTCTTCTCTACCTCTGGGTGGACTCCGTCCCTTTTCCCCACTCCATCGATCCCGCCTCCAAGAGCCAGACCAAGTCCCTCGTTGTCTGCAACCCACTGAGCGGATCCTACCGTCTCCTTCCCCCGCTTGGCTCAGCCTGGTCTCGCCACGGAACCGTGATCGCTGGTCATGGCGGATCCGTCGTCATCATAACCGAACTCGCAGCTCTCTCCTATGCGCCTTGCCCTGATCGATGGCTTAAGTTTCCACTGAGTCTCCCCTCCAAACCGCGGAGCCCGATCATGATGGCTGGTTCCGTCTTTGCCCTCTGCGACGTCGGCGCCCCCTGGAGAAGCCTGTGGAAGCTCTTCTCATGTGGCATTGCTGACCTAGGCAGGGCACACGGCTGGGCTCCGATTGAGCGGCACGAGTGGGGAGACGTGTTCGACATCTTCAAGCGGCCACGGTTACTTGCAGGAGCAGGTGGCCGCCAACTTCTGATGATCGGAGGTCTGAGGTCGTCCTTCGTGCTGGACGCGCCGTGCTCGACGGTGCTGATTCTCCGGCTGGATCTGGAGACCATGGAGTGGGATGAAGCAGGGAGGATGCCCCTGGAGATGTACAGGTGTTTTGGAGGCGGCTTCTCCAGTCCATTGGAAGCGGTGGCCGCTGCGGCTGCTGCAGCTGGCGCCAATAACAAGGTGAAGGTCTTTGGTGGAGATGGCAAGGTGTGGTTTTCTGGAAAGAGAATGAGGGGAAAACTCGCAATGTGGGAAGAAAGGGCAGGAAATAGTGACGGCGGCCTGTGGAGTTGGGTTGATGGTATCCCAGAGTGCCCCGAAGGTATGTACAGGGGTTTTCTCTTTGATGCTGGATTCATCTCAACACCTTGAACGAGTGGAAGAGATGGTGAGATCTTATACCCAGATCTATGTTTTCTGTGGTATACTTATTATTGATTTATGGACAACTTGGCAAGGAATATACTTCTGATTTATATTTAGGAGATCAGCGAGATTTTGATTGGACAAAATCTAAAATTATAATAAGTTGTTTATCAAGTGCTTCCATTTTCTCTCTGTTGTTTTTTATCTGATTCAATGGTATTAGTTGTAAAATGAATTCGAAGATTCCAAATCTTCCTCTATACTGTTTAGTGGATTGGATTTCAATGTCCATCTGGATTTCCCTACATGAAAAAATCATGCTAGAACTGTTTTATTCATGTCATTGATTGTTAAACTATTTTCATCATATCATCAGAAAACACTGAGCAATTTGATCTGTTATTCATTTAGATAAAGATTATTGTTTGGGAATTTCAGTGATATACTTGGGAAATGATAAATAATACAAATTTCAATAGGGAACTCTCATTGTTCAAGTCCTTGACAGAGAGTTACAAATTTCAGCGGGGAACTCTCATTGTGCAAGTCCTTGTCAGAAAGTTAAGTTGTTAAAGTTTAGTAGTAGTAGCTATTGTTCCCTTTTTTTACCGAATTCAGTAGAAACTTATTGAGTTATCTCCCCTGGATGTTATTCTGATAATAACAACGAGACATTCTCTACATGTGGGTGTTTCATACACCCCTTCTTACTTGGGTTAGACATTGACAATCTGGGTCAATATTTGTCGCTCCTTTTGATTGTGTAAAAATCATTCTCTGGTGAAACCAAAAGGAATCTTTTAAACATGTTGGGTACTTAGATCCATAAAGTGCTGGACACTAATCTGAATTCATGTTAAATGAGTCAACAGGGTGATGATCTATTTCTGGAGTAGTCTGTGTCTATGAAATTTCAATTCCAATTGAAATGGAATAGATAGTGATATTTAGTTGTTTAACAAAAGTTTCATATGGAACTGATTTTTTTTTAAAATATGAATATCATTCAGAGTTGGTGTTCTTCATTTATCGTCATATTGTGCAATTAAATTAGAATTTATATTGTTGTCTATATAATTGCAAAAATATTTTCAAGGTAAGAATTGTTTTAACCTATTTTACAATTTGTTAACTAAAGCTTATTATTCATGATCAGATATAATTCCCAATATGAAAATTCAACACAATTACTGTAATGGATTTGAGTGCATTAATCCATTTTTCTAGGTGCTATATTCAGGAAATATTTTGCTAAATTTATTTCTATGTGCTAATTTGGCTGTCAAAATTAGTAAGTTGATCACGGTCTCAACGTTGTAGTTGAGGGCTTGATGGTCACTATTGTATGGCAAAATGCATTACAATCCTGGCATTTCTCTGAATTTCAATCAATAGCTCCGTTTTTGCCTCCATGTACTTGTTTATATGCATGAAATATGAAGTATCTCTAGCAAATGTCAGAGGCCAGATCTTAAAGTGACATGTTTATTCAATTTCAATCTTGAAAGTGTCAAGTAGGACAAACATATTAGTTGATAATTCATAAATTAGGTTCTACTTTTAAGGTTTATGGATTTTTGAATTTATCTTGGTACGATGTTCTCAATGGATGAGTTGATATCAATTTAGTGAGCAAATTACTATGATTCATATTTAAAAAATAACATTGAAATTCATGAAGTAATCTAAACATTCAAAAGTGTGGTGCAGCAATTGACTGATAAAGTACAGGATAGTATTGAAAATCAGATGGTTGTGTAAATTGACATTTTTCACATGGAGGAAGATAACATTATTACCAAGTGTATTATGTTAAGAACTTTGGATAGATTGCCAAAGTTAACAATATCTGATCATGTTTTCAGATGAACCATGCTGAAATGGTTTAGGTATAGGCCAATTCTAACCCATGTCAGATGTGTCTGGCAACTGCATGTAATGATTTCCTTTTTATTTCTGCTTTCTGACTTCTTATATTTAGAATATGGTTGTTATTTCAACTGAAATCATTCACACTATATTTTACGAGTAATGTAAATCATTCAAAAATTATAGTGCAGATGATGTTACAGAACTGTGTCAATTGGCATATATCTGTTGGCTACATAACAAAAATATAATGGTGCCTCAATCATTCTGGACAGAGTCAAAAATGGCTATTACTAACTTTTAGTCCATTCTAAAACGTTCAAAATGCCTGTTCTCAAGATATTCTGCAATCTGGCATTTATTGGTCAAGGCAGTTTTATTTATTGTGTTATTCAACAATTTATATTGCCTTGAGTAAACATGTAGGGGCGTAAAATCAAGTAGATCATATTTGGCTTATTGCATAGCTATTTTTCTTAAATGTCTCATTTGTGTTCATTTTGCCCGTGAAGTGTATGACTAATGTACCTTCTTTTTTCACTTGTATGTTAAATGGGATTCAAATTGACAAGATCTGACTCCTGTACCTTTGTCTTCCACCATGTTCCATACTTCTAACAAATAGCACCCAGGAGTTAGCGTTAAACACAAAAGAGCATAGTGGATGCATCATCATATCCATGCGAGATGTTGATAGAGAAACAAAGAAGTGGTTCCCCTTTGACTAGTGCACATAAAATTCCTCTGTGTAGCATTGATCGTTTAATCCTTGTGTCGATTTGTTTGGCAGTTTCAACTCAGCTATTTGTTGGTCAGCTTAGAATAGCCGTATGATTCATATTTTGCAACTGCATACGTGAATATATGTTAGTCTTGTATTGGATCTGTAATAATATCTTTTAACACACTTAACATAAAGTTCAATGCTTATGAATTTTTTTTATTTCCTGAACTTGAATTTTTCTCAATCTTCTATCTTCCAATTGCAGCCATGTTGTATCAAAATATTTCTGTTTCTGAATGTTTATACAATGTTAATAACCATTACATGTAGAAATTTACTTGAACATCTTTTTTTTAGATACCTTAGGCAACATTTAGTAGGAGATAGATGGCTAACTTTATTCGTTGCAGACATGATGAACAAATGCAAATCCAGAAATGTTGCTTCTTTGGTTGTGCAAAGAAAGGGTGGTGAGTGATATATAATATTTTACTCTGTATAAAATGTCTTTTTTGATTCCTTATTTCATGTGAAGAATGATCATGTTCCAGGACTACTGAAGAACGTGTGTTAACAAGAACATATTATTAAGGTATGTAGACAGCAGATTTAATTGGTAAAGCTAAACTTATTATGCAGGTTTAGCACGATCAGACCGAGGTTGTGTGTGCAATTTTCCTAATGTATTGCAGTTCATGACTTGTGTGGCTATCGAATTAAGCTGAGGTGTTGACTTGTCGTTGTTATTGAATCCTTTTAACATTATCGCAACTAGAAATGAAAATTTCACATCTAGTTTGTTTTTCACAAGGAAACGAAATACGAATATTACACTTTCACGCCATTTATTTTGGAAACTTATTTAACAAGAAAATGATTTACAATTTGGGGCAGCATTTTAAAGTGTCCAACTGGAATGATCCAACTGTCCATGAAAACAAAGCTCCCACATCAATTCAAGCAACAATCAGAAACTGAATGGCGAAAGAACAATTCTGCTATCAATTTATTCACAATCATAGAAACAATTAAAAGATAAAAGATGAGTGCTCAAGAAACTATCACTAAACTGCATAAGGTAACAATTTCAACGTTAAATCTACTGCAGCATATCATAATATTGCCGTCCAGAGCCATCACAAATTATGTTAGGGCTTGAGTGTCTCCCTTGAGAGTGCAAACCTCAAAGTATCCCAAAAGCTTCAGGAAGCAGAAGTTGTGTGTCTTAAATGTGAGATCAGATCAAAAAGGATTTGGATAGCATCCAAAGGAATAAATCAATCAGACCGAAAATAATCCTGATCACGCTCTACAAGAACAAGCCAGCCACTTAGAACCTTTGAAAGAGAGCCAAGAATAGAGACACAACACAAATGAAATTGGAGCAACGTAAGATAATAGGGAACCCAAATAGCATTGGGGATGGTCACAAGGCCAAGTTGAACCTGCCACAAGGTCAGCAAAGTCATTAAAATAAGGTCCCCTAAGTGACTAAAATGTTTAAATGGCAGAAAGGATGGAAATTACCCGGTTTCATTCCCATAAAATTTTGGTAAGATCAAACTGGATAGGGATCAAAATAGCAAAAGCAACCATATACTTCATGTTAAATCAGCCATTTCTATGTGAGAACATTCAATTACCGAAACACCCAAAACTTCTAGTTCCTGCTAAAAAGCATAGATCCTGCTGAAGTCACATATCAGTGTGCTTCTCCCACAGCATCTAGATTTTAGCAATAGGAGCCATGCCATGCCAAAATGTCTTACCAAACCAGAGGCAAATGCACAAAGATATGTATCAAAAAGCATTAGTTTTCCATCAAGAACAAGGCACTTGTCAAAATAACATTAACATCTGAGTGACATTCAAGAAGTGAGGTGTGGCAAGAGTGGCACACGTGACAATTCCAAGTAAAGAACAGTAGAACACCATAGATGAAGCCAGTACCAAGGCCACACTGCAACCTTAATCAGTTGGAATGTTTGAAAACTAGCTTCACACTGCATACTGCATAAACAAAATGTTAATACTTTGGAAAACTGCCAAAAAAAAATAGGTGTTAAGAATCATACCTGCAACGCAAGCAGTAATATATTAATATCTGTGACCACCACCATCATTAGGACGCTCATATGGACCAGACCTGTCACGACTATAACGATCACCACCACTGCCCCCACGGCTTCCCCCATCTTTGTTGCGAGAACTGAAGCGATCACCATTACGATCAGGTCCATATCGATTGTTACTGCCATGATTACCCCCATACGAATCCTCTCTGTCACTGTATCTATCCCCTCTTCCACCATCACCAGAAGGGCATTCCCTTGCAAAATGACCAGGCTTTCCACACTTAAAACAGTCACCATCTGAACCTCGTCCACGGGCACCACCAAAGTCCTTACCACGCCCCCTATCATAATCACGACCACGATCGCGTTCATAGTCACGTCCTGAATCACGACCCCTGTTACCAGGGCCTTGAGGTTGTGCTCTTTCCACAGTAATTGAGCGTCCATCCAGATCTATTCCATTCATGGCTTCAATAGCATCTTCCATAGCAGCTTTGTTATCAAAAGTGACAAAGCCAAATCCACGAGAACGACCAGAAAACTTGTCGAGAACAATCTGCAGGTATGACAATAATCCAGCCAACAAACATTTATCCAAAAAAGTAGACTGATAAAACAAAAAAACATAGTAACTGAAGCAACAGCAAACCCCTCAGCCCCCAGGCATCAAGCTATTTATCAGATTATATCTGACGATCATGAGAAATAGTAACTTGAAATTTCAAATCTTTGCAAAATGTTACATAAGAATCAAATAATGACATTGTGAAACGAATATAACACCTTGCTGTAATTTTTATAAATATCAATGATCATAAACAGTCTCATATAGATAGTAAACCAGGTTATATGGAAAACAAGTACATTAGATGGAATTTTACCAGACTATCATACCAAGATAAACTGAAAACAATCAAGAAACAAAAGTGAAAATAGCAAACAATAGCAAACAAAAGTGAAACTGCATAAAAAATGTCTCCTGGGTCTGTAATGACAGGAATTTTTTAACACTAGAATTACCCTATTAAAACACAAGCAAATGGGAAAACGAATAATGATATGGAGAGCATGGTTGATGAAAATAGAAAATAAATTCTTTGTGCTCCATGAAGGGTAATAAACCATAAGAGAGATTGTCACCTTTGCCTCAGTAAGATGGCCAAATTTTTTAAATGCATCCTTCAAACTTCCATCAGTTGTTGACCAGGAAAGACTGCCAACAAAGCAGCTAAACTCATCTGCTTCTGACATTTTCAATCAATCAAGCTGTGGGGAGTGACAAAAAAGCAAGTGAAAAACATGTTAGCTACAAGCATAAAAATAGGACACATTTGAGTAAAAAAATGATTAAAGAAGATGGATAGGAAATATAACAGATACATCTGGGTATTCAAGTTAATAGAATCATGATCCATTGGTTCACTTCCTTGCTGCTTGGAATCATAGATGCAAATTAGATTTGATCATTGTAAGACTATCTTTGTGGAGATCTATATCCGTATGAAATTAATTCTTCAAGTGAAAATAAATTAATGAACAAAAACCATACAGCAGATTAGGCATCTCTGGAAGTGAATTAATTAACAAAAATCATGCATCAGAGTAGGCATCTCTTAATATAAATCAGTCAATTGAAAATTTTGAAGACAGATTAGTCCCTCATAATTAAAAGGTTTGTAACATTGGAGTTGGATTAATCACAAAACTTCAATATCCATAGAATGGTCAGATTGGATAAGTATAATCAAAATCGGCCAGTATAACCATTGAAAATTTAAATAAAAGAAAACAAAATTGAAAATTAGAAAGGATAAGAATACAAACTAAAATGAGTTGATGATTCAATATATCATAATCTTAACCACTGCCAATAAATATATTCCCACCTTTCAATTTTAAAAAAATCTACCCCAACCTATTTAAATCTCTCACAAATGTATCCCTACTTTAAGTTTGTCATCCAACTATTACTACAAATTGACAAAAGATCATTCTAACTCAATTTCATATAATCATGGATACCTAGATTAAATATATTTTATTTTAGTTGATTAATTTTTATTTATTTTTTAGTCATAAATTAGCTAAAGATGAATAACATATAATTAAATATAACGAAAAAAAAAAGTATTAGTGGTGGTATAAGATATCAATATCGCTAGTTAATAGATGAAAAACTTAGGGGAAGGATAGAATTTCTAGAGATTTAATAGTTTGGAATAGATTTGTTAAAATTCCAAGCAGAAATAGATTTGTTGTCCTGGATTCTATCTAACTGAATAAATTGACTCGGCTCTTCGTTGGTTGAGACTCTTGAGACAGAATCCAAGACAAATGATCTTTCATCAGCAAACAGAAGGTGACACAGACATAGAAAGAACACAACCAACAGAAGCATCAAGTAAACGATAGAGCTCTTCTTCCTCTCTAGCAGTTTCTCTCGGCCCCATCTAACTCTGTTGTTTCTTTTTCATGTTCTAGAATTCTCGGAAAAAACAATTCGCTAATTCATCCAAGAACGTTTGATCTCCAATAGTTATTTTAAAAAACACCTACCATAAGCTAAGAATTCATCAACAGCAAACTTCAGTTCCAACAGATCATACCAAATACCAGTCAAAACATGACATAGCATGAGTACGAATCCTCCTAATGCGGCATCAATAAAAGAGAAAAAAAGAAAAAGAAAAAGAGATTTCTCGATCCAAGAAAAGCTTTCCGATAACACTTCCAGTTTAAACCCCCAAAAAACAAGATGAATTAGACAACAAGATGATTCGGGGGCGAATTCGAGCTGGTACTTACCTGATGATGGAAGCGAACAGAAACCCTAGGCGAGGTCGGCTCAGGTTATTTCCTTTTCCAGGAGTCGCTATTTATCATAGACCTAGAATATCCGATCCGAATCATGATATTTATTTGAGCCGGTTCAGTCCAACCGGACCAACATTAGATACGCTATCACGCACCCGCTCTATTAGAAAATTGATAAATAAATATATATATATATATATATATTAAATATGATAAAGTAGTTATTTTGTTATCATTTTCTTTATTTATTAATATATTCTATAAATAATTAAATCAAATTTATACTTTGAGTGCTGAGTGTGTATATATATATAGTAATTTTTTTTATAATTTAGATATTTAAATTTTGATCAATTAATTTGAAGATAAATAACTATTTTCTTATAAATCTAAAGTGTAATTTAGAGTCTGGTGCAACGGTAAATCTAAAGTGCTACGGCGTATTTGCAGGAATTTTTCTCCAAATGGGGAACGTAATCAAAGGATGTTGGGCATCTGGATTGGCCGTCGTATGCGCTTCCCGATTTACCCTGGTGGTCGGTGGGATACGGATGGCTACTGTATTATCATTTTTAAAGTGTAATTTAGACGCCCTAAGATTTGATACGATGTAAGATAGGGTGCATTAAGTAATTAGGGCCGGATTTGATGTTAGATCTCTAAATTAAGAGTCATAATGATACTTAGATTTACTTGGTAGGTAGATTGTAAAATTGAACCATTCATTTTAAAAAATTAATCAACTCCTAAAAATTAGATAATCAATTATAATAAAAAATAAAAAATAAATCAATTTAAACACACTTTGGTCTCTCCTTTGGATGCAATAGCTTTTACTGCCAAGTGGTTATATTTCATTATGTAGGAAATGATGATCACTCCACAGTTGACAGACAACACGATTATCAATTGACCATGAAGTTCTTTAACTCAAGAAATATTTCCCTTGTTTATGATTCCTTGAAAGGACAGAAAAAAGAGCGTGAAAATTTAAATGTGCTAATGCGTTTATTGTTTAAAAAATACGTGCATGGGTTTGAAAGACAACTCTCTAGGGATTTCCTTTCTGCTTACTTACTCATTGTTCTTGCCCAAGGAAACAACAGAAAAAAACAACATCCAGTACTGAAGTCACTCATTCCCCCAGCACATTTCCTTTCACATGTCATTCTGCCGTAGGAAACATGATTGCCAACAATTGAAGCACCACTCATATAATCTGCAGTTAGCATGTGCATGAATGATTCTGTGTATCCCTGCACTTCAATCAACCTCACCTACTCTGGATTTTGTGAATCATCTGTGGGGTTGGATAAGCTTGAAAAGTGGAATTAATGAAGCACAGGCCTCGAGTAGAATTAATGAAGCAAATGGTTGCTGCTTAATTAGTTAATTAACATCCGATGACAGTCAAACACAAGAGAAAAGTGTTCTCTTGTCATGATCTCTAATGAGATACGACGCCACGTTTATGAAATTTAATAAGGCTAATGTGTTTCATGCATCCATTAAACATTTACCTCTAGGTGCAGTATGATATTAGTGCTGATAATATCGAGCATTGCCAATTGCAATGTAGTTGTGCTTCTCCTAAACTGAAGGGTCAAATATCAGAATTGAAGGAGAACAATGAAGATTGATGATGAGAGTTTTGGTGGCTGGAATCCATGCAGCTCACCTGATTCTGTCACCAAGATACTGGAGAGACAGAAGCCACGAGTCATGTGGGTGATGAAAAAGGTTCACCAAGTCGTCAAGCCTGGTAAACTGCACGCGATGCAAATCCTAGAAAATGGGGGAGGGAGCAAGCAAGGAAGATTTGATTTGATTCCATCCGAAAAGGTCGTCTATTGTTTAGAACAAAGGGCAATAGAATACTGCAACTTAACTTTTGGGCATTAATGCAACAGGAGGAGAATGCAAGGGCAGCCTCGGGAGAAGGTGGCCAGGTTAGCCTTCTTAATAATGGAGGCAAACCTCCCTTCCATTCATAACTACAACTTTGGCTTGCCAAGGGAACTCTAATTTGCCACCCTCTCTTCTTCTTCTTCTTGTTCCTCCTCAGGAATCAACTCATTGCTGTTTTGTTCTTCAACTCGTGCCTTCGGTCTCTGTTTCAGAACACCCAGTTTGCGTGTTTTCATCCATGTGAATTCCGTCCATGTCGAGACTTGAGAGTTGAGATGGATGGTTGGATCAACTGTTGTCTTTCTTCGTGATGTTTTCTACGACGGTATAATTTTTTCAGTTCATCTGGTGAAATACGAGGTGAGTCGGAGTGACAATTTTGATATTTGGAGTCCATTCTTGTGGAAGTTTCGATCTTTCTGCCCCGTCCATTTTGAATGGGACACGGAGAAAGAGAGAACTGAGAGCTTTTGTTGAATTGTTCTCTGTTCAATCCCTTATTAATTTTTTTTCTTCACATTTTGTGTTGCTGCGATCGTTGTTGCCAAACTTCAACCATGTCAGATTACCTGGAACAGAATACTAAACCTAAAAGTTTCGTAATCCTTTGAGTATCAAACTGAAATATTGTTTCAGGAGAAAATACATGAACTAAGCAATCTGCTTACGAATCCTAATCAGTCATTGCGATAAATTTCTGAACTGTGTCCTTTGACATTGTGCCGCAGGTTTTAGACTAAGAAAAACATAATTTGAGAAGACAGAGGTAGAGACATTGGCTGTAAGAGACGCATCGCTGGAAGAGCTTTCAAAATGTCGCCTTGTGATCAAGTTTCCATTCGCGATTTTGAGCTTGATGTTGATAGAGAAGACATCTTCTTCGACTCATTTGACTTCCTTGAGACTTCTTTGAACTCTGAACCATCAACATCTAACCTGGTAGAAAAGCCAGAGTTAAAATTGAGAAAGATTTCCAATGAGTTCTTGGCGAAAGAAATTTCGGATGTTCATGAAAGATGTAAAAAGTTCCTACGTGAAACAGGCTTTGATACATTATTCTTGTCGGAAAGAAGATGCACAGAAGAACCTAAAGTAACAATAAATGCTTCAATGCACCAAACGGAGTTGGAGATGATGTCTGATTCTTTATCGATCCCTGAATACAGTGGAGAGGAGGATTCCGTTTGTATGAAGAATGAAGATACAGAAACCATTGTCTTAGTGCGCAACCTCGAGCAAAATGATGGCAATGCCATGCTTCATGAAGTTGGCTCAAATAGGACCATGGCATGGCTTAAAACTGAAACCCAAATTGAGTCTCATGTTGATCAGCGATTCTTGGATCAACAACGCACTGTGAAAGGAAACACAAACCTAAGAAAAAGATGGTGGGCAAGATTGTTAACAAAGAGGAGTGCCAGTGATTTGAGAGATTCAGTAGCATCAAAAGCATTGGTGAAAAAAGTAGGTTTTCATAACAGTAGAGAAATCACAGAATTTCGCATGATACAGGAAATTGCTGCACACAAAGGTCTGATTAGAACCATGAAGTTCAGCCCCTGCGGGACGTATCTGGCCACTGGTGGTGAAGATTGTGTCGTTCGGGTATGGAAGGTTAGAAAACTCGAGGCCTCGTGCCGTTCCTCTACCTTGCTCCAAGAAACAGACAAGTTCAATCCCAGAAGAAAAGGCTTCAACTTTTCTTCGACGCTTAGCCCAGATGATCTTCAGGTCGAGGAAGTTCCACTGCATGAATATTTTGGGCATACCAGCGACATCTTGGACCTCTCATGGTCTAGATCTAGTGTAAGTTAGTTGCTTTTCTTCCCTACCTTCCCTAAATCACCTTACCCTGTCGGCTTACAATACAGCTTATTTTGTTCCTAATCATACAAGCTTCTTCCTTGTTCATTTGACAATTCTGCATGATTTGTTTAATGCAGTGTCTTCTTTCAGCATCGAAGGACAAAACTGTTCGAATGTGGAAAGTTGGTTGCGAGAGCTGTGTTAAAGTTTTCTACCACAATGATTATGGTACATTCTTGACTACAAGGCTGTTACAGTCTCTTACTCATTGTTTAAAGTAAACTAAAAAGTTGCATGGCATGCATCAGTGACCTGCATTCAGTTCAATCCTCTTGATGATGCACACTTCATAAGTGGCTCACTGGATAGAAAAGTGCGCATATGGAGTGTCGACAAGAATATCGTTGTTAATTGGGTTGACACAAGGAACATCATAACAGCCATATCTTACCAAGCTGATGGAAAGGTTGGCCTGCTTCTTCAGTTTCTGCCAGTGTTTTGGTGCAATTTCTTCTCGTCTCATAATCTTTTTCTTTTGAGCAGGGTTTTGTTGCCGGGACTCTAACTGGAAACTGCCGCTTCTATGTTTGTTCAGGTACTCAAGCCACGAGAATTGATCTATAGTTACCAGCCATAGCCATTTCATTCACCCACTCAACAATAATTCCTTTCATTCTTAGGTACAGGCAACAACCTGCAGTTGGACAAAGAACTGTATGTGTGGGGCAAAAACAAGTCATCTGGCAAACAAATTACTGGTTTGCAGGTAGCGTAGAAGCTAGCACATCATTGTTTCTCATTATTCAATTCAGTAGATATCTTTATTCTTGAACCTGTTCATCCAACAGTGCACTGGAGGTTCTAAGGTCATGGTCACATCAGTTGAATCTAAAGTTTGCATTTTTGATGGACTTAAGGTCGTAAAGAAATTTAGAGGTGAAGCACTGTCTTCATTTGTTTTTTCCTGATTAGTAACCAGGTTAGCTCATTCATGGAGTTACTTATGTCGAGGCAATCTCATGCAGGATCCAGGAAATCTAAGAGTCATGTGGCTGCATCTTTTACAGCTGATGGTAGATACATGGTTTCGGTTGGTGAAAAATCAAACATCTGCATCAGGGATCACTACAGTGACATGGGCATTCCTTCTAAAGAGGCGATGAAGTCTGTATTTTCCTGTGAGCATTTCTTTCCTGAAGGTGTAACAGTGGCTGTTCCATGGGTTGCTGTAGAAGGAAGAGAAGATTGTTTACATAAAAGCAACATGGCTTCTTCAGTTCCATTTGAGCAAAACCACGAGACATTCGTTAAATGCCGGAATCAAAATTTATTTTCTCTTGGATCCTGTTTACGGACCACTGGTGCTGCAAGTATTTCAGCAACATGGCCAGAGGAGAAACTTCCTGCGTCTTCAAAAACTGACTTGTCTGATTGCCATTATCAATCAGGCCAAGAACCAGCATTTGCTGAAGCCACATCAAGTCTGGTTATTGTCACTGGAAGCGGCAGTGGAATGATCAGATTGTTCAGGTTCCTAAGATTGCCTGCTAAAGTCTGCTGATGAGATTCCTTGAAAACTTACCAGAAGCTGCAGTTAGTTCTTTAGTTAATAAGGCACTACTTTGCATGGTTGTTCTACTCCAGATTTGGGGTTTTTTAGGGTTTGGTTGACAGTTTTTCAGTGTTACAACACTGAGGTCAGGCAAGAAGTTCTACCTTTCCTGCAATCAAACCAGGACATAAATAGATTGTTTCAGCAGATGAAATTGTAAAATTTGTGTAGATTGTCTTCACGGAAAAGAATTTTTCAGCCCTTGTTAAGGGAATTGCCTGTATACCATGTGATCAATCAAGGGGTGGAGACCACGAGTGCACGTCGGCTACTGCAGACTCAACAGCTCCGCCATGTGTGATGTTGTCCGCCATGCTAACGTTTGCGAGTGAGAATGCGCGATTGCCTGTCAGAGAAGTTAAACAGCATCCTCTTTTGTGTCGTCATATGGATCGGGAACCGCAAACGAGAGAAATGAGAAACTTGCACCATCGTCACTGATTGCAGCAATTTAAACGTGAGAATTAGGGACAGACGGAGCCAAGTCTGGTGATGCTCTTGTCGGCTGAACAGGTATAGGAAAGCAAACTAGTGGAAATTTTGACTGTTAGAAAAAGTGAGGCTAATTATCAGGCATCAGTTTGCATAAAAAGGCACGATGGCAGTAGCAAGATGCACTGATCGTTGCGATGCCCTATTCATTAACTCCTCTCTGATCTGTTGTGATATCATAGGTAACTTATCACCCTATTAATGCGACAAAATGACAGCAGTATGGCAAGCTCCTCACTTACATCTATATATCTACTCTACATTTTTTGAGAACGTTCTCACCTCTGTAGCAAAAAGGTTTGTCAAAGCATTTGATTCCTCATTTTTCTTCAACTGATCCTGACTGATCATTTGATTTCTTTAGAAATTCTTCCATTTTCAATGCACTGTTGGACACTTCAGATCCTGCTTCAATCTTGCTTTTGTTGCATAAACAGGCTCGAAGGGAAGGTGGCCTTGATCACCGGCGGGGCGAGCGGCTTCGGCGAGTGCACCGCCAAGCTGTTCGCCCGCCGCGGCGCTCGAGTAGTCGTGGCGGACATCCAAGACGACAAAGGCCGCGCCCTCTGCGACTCACTCGGCCCGGACACCGCCTCCTACGTCCACTGCGACGTCACGAAGGAGTCCGACTTGGCGAGCGCCGTCGATGACGCCGTCGCCCGGCACGGGAAGCTCGACGTCATGTTCAGCAACGCCGGCACCGCGTTTGCGTTGAAGTCGTTACCCGACTGCGAGGTGGATGACTTCCAGCGGTTGATGTCGGTGAACGTGACGGGGGTGTTCCTGGCCATCAAGCACGCGGCGCGGGTGATGTCGCCGGCGAGGCGGGGGAGCATCGTAATCACGGGGAGCACCGCGTCGACTGTTGCGGGAATTGTGCCGCACGCATACGCGTGCTCGAAGCACGCGGTGGTGGGGCTGATGAGGAGCGCGGCGGCCGAGCTGGGCAGGCACGGGGTTCGGGTCAACTGCGTGTCTCCGTACGGGGTGGCGACGCCGCTGACGATGGCAGCGTTTGCCTTAGACAAGGAGGCCTTGGAGGCTATGTTTGAGAGGTCGGCCAACCTGAAAGGGGTGAGGCTGGGAGCGGAGGACGTGGCGGAGGCGGTGGCGTACCTCGCCGGCGACGAGTCCAGGTACGTGAGCGGCGTCAATCTGCTGTTGGACGGAGGCTACACCGTCGTCAAGGAATTGCCGTAGATGGAACCGACGTACCCATCGACAGACTTCACGTCGATCGCACTCCGACTGCAACAGCAAGCTCGCGTTGAATAATTGTCACAATCAACTTAAATTATCATCAATAAGATAAAATAATCAATTATGCAAACGCACAAGGTAAAAGATTTTCTTTCACTGGATCAACCTTTCAATCCGCACGCACAAGTAGACATAAAGCAGAGCAACATTAACCGATCGAGTGATAGATATAGTTTGAACATCACAAGCAGAGCTGCACACACTACACGACGATGAAGCATGACATGACCTCGAAATTAACTTAGCAGGAAGGCGATCGAAGGCAATTGATTAGCGCTTTCGCAGTAGGAGACCGGAGATGAGGAGCAGCGCCATGAAGAAGACGACGGCGATGAAGGCGGCGACGACGGCCCCGCTGATGCGCTGGCAGAAGCCGTCGAACTGAAGGCAGATGGCGACCCAGTTGGCCTCCGAGCTTCCGTTGTGTGCCAAGTACACGATCGCCGCCGCCGCCGACGCCGCCGACGAAGTGAAAGCAACCATTACCTGCATCCGCCATTTGCGATTAATTAATTATATATTCCTTTTAAATTAAACATGAAAAAGGGATATTTGAGGCATGCATACTAAATCCAAGATAAAGAGGAGGAGCCTTGGGCAAGTGGCCTGTGGGCGAACGATGCCGGCGATCGAGAAGGGAAGGGAGAGCACGAGGTAGCCCGCGGCGATTCCATTCGCTATCACAAAGAACCTGCAACCAGATCACAATTAAGATCGATCTTGTTCTTAATTGTTTAACTACTTCCCTAGCTCCTTTTTGTAATTAATTAAGATCGATTCATGACTGACAATAGCGCGGGAAGGTCGGTAAAGTTAGCGCGGAACTGGAACAACTGGGTGAAGAAAGGCAGCGTCTCGTTGGTGGTGCCCATGGTGACGGCGGCCACGAGGGTGGCGGCAATGCCGCAAAGCCGCAGCACGAAGTCGAGGAAAGCCAAGACTCGCTTGCACCCGCCGACGCCCTTGGCGGTCTTCCTCAGAAGGAAGGGGAAGCTGCGCGGCCCTGGCGCTGGCGCCGGTGGCGGTGCAGCGGCCACGGGATCTTTGGCCCTGGCGTCGGTGGTCCGATCCTCGACGGGGATGACGACGGCTTCACCGTTGGTGCTCATCGTGGGATATGATCGAGGTGGGAGCTGGATTGGGCTGTGGTATTAATTCTGAATCAGTTGCTGCTTGAGAACACAAATTAAGCTGATCGAGCAAATATATAGAGACATCTGAATTAGCAGGAGAAAGGTCGGCAATTGCCATGCACGGCGGCAGTGGAGAAGCTCGGCCCGTGGAGCAGGAATTGAGCAGGTTCTGTCAACTCCCCTCGTTCTCATGTTGTATTTGGTACAATAATGCAGTAGCACTGGTTTGTGTTTAATTCTTAACATATTCTCTTCACCCTCTTCTTTCCTCTTTTTTCTCTTAATATATTCTCATTCATTCACTTCAGCCAGAAATAATAATAATAAAATTCACCCTTCCAACGACTCCATGTGATCGATCTCACGATCATCTGTGAGAAAATTAATTGGGAAGCTACAGTTGACCACGCCAGAGGAGGGTATTACTTCAGTTTCATCGAGATTCGATCTTTGCCCCTCAGCAATTCTGTTTCATCGTAACCAACTCAATTATGCCCACAATTAATATATTCTCTTCAACAAATGGATTAGTGGTTTGTAATTATCAGTGAGACGATATTTTTAGATTTTAAAATGTTATTTTTGTGAATGAACGGATTCAATAATTTCAATTAAAACCCAACCTAACCCACTTAATTAGTGCTCAAATAAACCATCCAGCCTATCCAAATCAATCGGCCCTACAAAATGGACACCCACTTGACCGACTTAATCGGCATGTTCAACTGGACCATATGAACCAGCTAGCCTTGTCTATTTTTGTGGATTAGCCCGGCCCATTGATCCTCATGGACCAATTAGTCCAGACCAACTAACTTAGCCTTGCTCAATCTCATTTGACCTAACCCATTATAAAGTTCGACTTGATTACTCAACCCAAGTCACTAGACCAATTAAAACTAACCAACCTACCAATCCACATTTCACTATCTTATAGTTAACAAGTTGAATTAGTTAAGATGGATCATTCTTTTCAATTTTTACTAGCACTTCATTCATTTGTTCAAGTCCTATAATAGATTGATACTACAAGACAATTCTTCAATTAATCCCTCAGGCTAGGTGTAGCAATCAGTTCCTCCAATAGATAATTAAGCATCTAAATTCGAGTCCCAATTGAGGTGCATTGTTGAAAATTTTTCTACAATAGGATGATAGACCTAAGAATGTTATCTTAATAATCGATGAAAAATATATATAAAATAAAATTAATTATCTTTGAAATTAATCAGATCATAATAATTAAATATCTTATTATTAACTAGATTTAAAAAAAAAATGAAGGCCTTTTGAATCCCTCAACTTCCTAGAAACTAGTAATATTATGCATAAAAACTCCTCCTTTTGACTTGCATAATTGCCTTAAATATAATAAACAAAAAAAATGGAAATAAAAGTCGAAATTCAACTCCCAACAAGGCCCGGTACCTCTTCGAACGCCAACCAAATTCTACACGTTAAACGAGTCATTATGATTTAGTCAATGCGATACGCCTTGAAATTAAAACAAAGAAAGTGATTGGTCAATAGTCAACTCCTTTCGTTCACTTCCATCTATAATCTTTGTCCAAATCGATTTCTATAAAAAGAGAGAGGTCACTGGAACTCTTGCAGAGAAGACAAGGATCGAAATCGACCACCTAGCGATTTTTCCCTTTCCCTTACGAGATCAAACCTTTCCTTGTTCGCCACCGTCGATGGCCTCCGACGCAGCCCCCAGCCGCGGCCTCGGCGGCACCGAGAACGGGTGGTGGCGCGCGATGCCGGGCGGCACCGGCGTCAGCGTCCTCATCTTCCTCCCCACCCGCCCCATCTCCCGCCCCCTCCTCGAGTCCGCCGTCCGCAGCCTCCAGTCCACCCACCCCATCCTCCGAGCCTTCCTCTCCGCCCCGACCCCCGGCCAACCCACCTTAACCGTGGGCTCCGCCCCCTCCGCCACCGTCCGCGTCCTCGCCGCCTCCGACGTCCTCCCCGCTGAGCCGGGGCAGGTATCCTCCTTCCACGCCCTCCTGGAGCGCGAGCTCAACCTGAACGCCTGGGCCGAGCAGGGCCCGGTCGACCCCATCCTGTACGCGACCATCTACGAGGGCGTGCCGGATGAGGGGCGTTCCGCCGTGGCGCTGAGGATGCACTCTTCGGCCTGCGACCGGGCGTCGGTGGGGGCGGTGCTGAAGGAGCTGGTGCAGCTCCTGGCCGGCGGCGAGAAGGGGACGAAGGAGGAGCCGTTTCACGCGGCGTTAGAGGACTTGATCCCGAAGGCGGACACATACAAACCGTTCTGGGCGCGGGGGAAGGACATGATCGGCTACGGCATCAACGGCCTGAGGACGTCGCCCCTACCGTTCGAGGACACGGTGACGGAACGGCGGTCGGAGGTGGCGAGGTTGGTACTCACCCGCGACGAAACTCAGAAGCTTCTCTCGGTTAGTGTTTTTTTTTTCGTTTTTAATTTTTTTCATATACTCTCAAAAATAGACATATAATATATGAATATAATCCAAAAAAATATTTATATGTTAATAGGCGTAAGAATAATCTAATTTAAAAAAATCAAGAAATTAAATTAACTTGATCTAAATAATTGGGCAAAAATATAAAAAACACGTCCTTATTTTTATTATCTTTAAAAAATATTAAAAGGATGTATTTTTCTATTTTTTTAAAGACTAGTATATTAAATTATTCTTTTTTAATTTAATTAAAATTGTTTGTAGAAGGACTTAACTAAAATTGTTTTTAGCCTTGATCAAAATTATTATAATAACACTGAATAAATATTTTAAAGATGAAAAATAGAATAGGAAGCACCTATAATATTTTTATAAAATGAAGTATCATTGTAACGCTAATAAAAGTAGGAATTTTTTTTTATTAGAGAAATGATACATGAAAACGTAACATAATATACTATAAATCTAGGTCTCACATCTATGTAATATAGTGTATCATGTTGCATTTTTATATTGAGTTTTCATGTAGTATATTATTTTTTTATTATTAACTTAAATAATTTATAGATTTAAAATATCTATTTAAATATTGGGGGAAAATAATTTAATGAATTATGACACAACAGCGTAGTTGACCAGGCATCTTAGTGTTCAAATATATATATTAATATCCATTTTTTAAATATATTTTGACAACGCTTGAATGATGTACGCTGAGATATATTGAAGAAATTAATAAGTTTTTTTTTTTACAAATAAAATTTAATATATTGAAGAAATTAACCCCCTTTGACTTTAGGCTTTTTATTATTAAAAAAAATAAAAAAGAAAGGCACTGAATGTTGGAGTGGTTTTGGATTGCAGGAATGCGAGGAAAGAGGTGTGAAGCTTTGCGGAGCAATCGGAGCTGCAGCAATGATGGCTGCGCGTTCATCCAAGCAACTGGAGAGCCACCAGTACGAGACTTACTCGCTCGTCACCCTCATTGATTGCCGCAAGAATCTCGATCCTCCTCTAAACGGACAGAACATGGGTGAGCATTTCATAACCCACCCACAAGAAATCGAATCGAACTGAACTGAACTATTGAACTGAAATGCCATGGAATCTTGCAGGCAACTTCCAGTCCGCGGTCATCAACACGCACAACATTCAGGGAGCAGAGAACTTCTGGGAGCTCGTCAAGAGGTGCCATGAGTCCTACCACACGGCGGTGACCAACAAGAAGCATCTGAAGGACATCAACGATCTCAACTTCCTGTTCTTGAGAGCCATCGACAACCCCCAACTGACTCCCTCGGCGTCCCAGAGGACCGCCCTCGTCACCGTGTTCGAGGAGTCAGCGATACACGAGTCGTCGGAGCTGCCGAAGGAGCTCGGTGTGGAAGACTACATTGGCTGTTCTTCTGTCCACGGAATAGGGCCTTCGCTCGCCGTTTTCGATACCATTAGAGATGGCAAGCTGGACTGCGCCATCGTGTACCCTGCCCCTCTGCACTCGAGGAAGCAGATCGGAGAGCTCATCGATCACATAAAGAGGATTCTTTTAGGAAACGAAGAAGAGTAGGAGACCGGGAAGAGCTGATGGAATGAATGCTCGTGTTGTTTTCGATTGTATTTGTTGTAATGAGATCCTAAAACTTCTCTACTGCAGTATTACCTCTGGCAATAAGGAGACTGTAACCCATTTATTGTGATTTCGTATCAGATTGGAGCTCAAGAAAGTTTGGAAGAACATGTAGACTTCTTTTCTTAGCTTAACGGAGACACTTTATATCTGTGTACTCATTGAACAGGAAAGCGAACTGCATGTGTTCAGGACAATGATTACAGGCATTTGAGTGGGGGCATGTCTTTGGTTTCAAGGTAAGCAATTAGAGATCGGAGCATGGAGACCAGCTGGTGCTGGTCCTGCTTGTGCCTGCACACGAGAGCCAGGTACTGCATGGCCTCTTCGGGGCGAAGCCCCGCCATGAGAAATGGGAAGAGGCGAGGAGAGTGGGTGGTTTCCATTGTCGACATTAGTTGCTCCGTCCACGAGAGGGAGGACAATGGGGCATTCTCTTCCTCTTCCATTTGAGCTTTCAACGACATTTGGCTCTTTATTGTCATCTCCAACAATGGAAACAGCTTCTTCTCTTCCTCCTGAAAGTGTTCCTTGAAATGCTCCTAGCAAAATTCGAATGATCATGGTTACTGAACCAGAAAATGGAATTCAAGAATGATCTGTTGCAGTTACTTGTGGAACCAGGAATTCGTAGCTAAACTGATCAAATTCGATCGATTGAATCAAACTCTTGACTGGCAAGAAAGCAATATAATCATGCAACATTGGGATGAGAGGAAGCGATTTCGAAAGCGTAGACCAACCTCCAAGGTCTTGAATCGGGAAGACAAGTTTAGCAACGCCTCCTGATGGAATGGGGTACCAGCCTCCATCACCACAGTCGATTTGATGTCCTCCTTGATCCCGTTAATCAGGGGCAGATCCCTCGCGTGCTCCTCGTTCGCAACCTTGCACACCGCTGCCATCGACGGTGATCGCGTGCTTAATCGCCATCAAGATCGGAATAGACGCTTCCTGATCTATCAACTCGTACCTTGATCGGCCGCGGCCTCGAGGGCCGGGAAGAGGAGGCGCTCCTCCATCTGCGCGTGCTCCATCACCAGCTCCACCACCAGCCCGTAGCTCCGCCCCATCCGCGCCGAATCGCCGCGCCCACGCCCGCCGCCGGCCATCTCCGCTGCCCACCGGCCCAGCTCCTCCACGTGCCGCTCCAGGCTGCGATGCTGCAGCGCGGTGACGAGCGCCACCTCGTCGGCCTCCGTCCCCGCCGGCGTCGGCCACCGACTTTTCCCGATCTTCGCCAGCGCGTCCGCGGCCACCCGGGGGCAGGGGAACCTGGAGTCGAGCTCGCGGAACAGCGTGTGGTCCGCGCCGACGAGGGTGTCGGGGCCGCACTGGAGGAAGGGGCGGCCGAGGAGGGGGCTGTCGCGAGGGACGAACTGGTAGGGGACAGACTTGTAGAGGAGGGCGAGGCGGAGGCGTGAGGAGGTAAGGCAGGACTCAGATCCATAGAGACGGACGGCGGGGGCGGGGGCGGGGGCGGCGGCGGGGGCAGTGGAGGGGTTGGGCGGCCGGGGGCCGGATTGGGGCTTTGGCTTGGGAGCGCAGTTGCCCATTTGCGATCGGATCGAGAGGAGAAAAAAAGTAGAGTAAACAGAGAGACCGAAGAGGAGAACGAGGTTATGAGCGTGAGGCTTTTAGTTCAAATTAGTAGGGTTAGCTGTTGAGGGAGGGATTTGAGGAGGGCGGGGAAGACGCAGGAGATGGAGCCTGGAGCCGTTGTCATTCTAAGCGGGAGGGTTAATGTTTATGCGGTACACGATGGCGGGTTCACGGGGGTTTTGCCTTTCCCGGCATTCGGGCCCGATGAGTTGGCTACTACGTCATAAATGTTTTCACAAATCAAACATTAAAATAAAAATAAATTAAAAGCTACCCATTTTATTCAAAAACTAATTTAATTCCCTGCTATTTCGTAGCAACAATTAAATCGAAAAAAGGTTTGCGCTGTGTCGAAACTTTTTCTCAACAGCGATCATTACTCGGAGTTGTCAGATTGCTTTTAGTTGGTGTTACTAAGTCGATCTCTGCCTAAGGAATATAAAGTATAACAAATAATTATATTGACTTGTTTTTTTTCGTCCCGGCCAAAGAGCTTGCCACAAGATAAAAGAATCGAAGTAGATGCAAAAACAACGTACAAAATCTGTTAAACTTTTAGACCACCAAACATTTAGCTCAAAGAACACGTAAATTCAACTACCGGTGCTCTTTCAACGTCAATAAAGTTTGGGAAGTTAGGTACATGTTTAAATTGTTGTTTTGTAATAATATTTATATTATTTAATAAGTTTATTATGTGTTTTTAATTGTATTAGTAGTTTATAATAGCTTTGGTTGTGTTATTACTCGAATATAATAACTTTGAAAAACAGAAGCAACTTTTGCTAATTCCTAGATAAGCATACAAAATCAGTTGGCGATTCTATGTATAACACGAGCTCTGGCTAGCATTGATATGCTGCTCTGATCTAAAACTCATAAACAAGGTCATTCTCTTAACATTGTAGTTTAATAACCTTGGCCGATACAATGTCGGAAAATTATTTTTCGAGGGTACGAACTGAATAAGTGAATCTCTTTGCTACTTTAGGTATTCTACCACTCCGTGAGAGATCTCCTCCAGAAAAGAAACAAACCCCATGAGGCTGGAGAAACCATTTCCATTGATATTTTGCTCTTCGATGAGATACCTCTCGAATGCTGAGGCATCATCCTGCCCCCCACGTATAAATGTAAGTTTTGGTGTGATGCACCTTTTCTGCTTCAATTTGTTGATGGTTGTTCTCAGAAGACCTAGAACAAGAAACATTTCAGGCACTTTCTGTGGCCACTAACACCACGAAATGACAGAAACTGAGCTTCCAGTATCATGCAACAAAGTGCAAAGGGGCAGCAGATAACTTACAATCATGTGGAGGAGGAAATGGAATTGAAAGATCCGCTGAGGGTGTGTAGTACACAATTAAATTAGTGAAGGCATCCAAGAGAAAGATTGGACTTCCACTTGTGAGGAGAGCGGCACGGCTTAACGAATGGCGAGGATATGCTTGTTTGTCTGGTGTGGTGTAGGAAGCAAGCAGTGGATATACAGCTAGCTGAAGGGAAGCTGGCTCTAGTGCACTGCAGGAAACAATTGAATCACAGTAAGAAACATGAGTGAACTAATGGCAGGCAAGTGGGCAAGATACACCAAACTAGATTTTTAAAGATACTAGCATTTATCTCACAGTTTTTTTTTAAAAAAAAAACATTACGTAGATTGATTTTTAGACCTTCGAATAAGCATGTTTTAGGATTTCAATGGTATTTTACCTCACATAGCAGAGTGCAGTTGACAAAGATAAATAGCACTCAATAAGACCAGATAAAAAATAGAAAAATCAAAATAAGAATATTTGGAGCTTTTATGGGTGAAAATATCATAATGCATCATATTTTAAAATATTAAACATCAAATGATTTCCATTTAGAAAGCTACTCAATAATGTCTTTGGTCGTTATGGTTAGTTTTAAACTGCAACTTCAAGAGATTTACCATGAAAAGCAAACCACGGGCATTGAGAAGTTTGGCATTTGTCAGGTGTTTGAATGCAAAATTTAACCACTGTATGTGCAAAAGTGTCATTTTGGGCCAATTAAAAAACTTACCTAAAAAGGCATTGCAAGTATATCCGATAATCTGGGTGAATGCCTTCCTCATGTAAGCCTAGAAGAGGGTTCCTCAACAAGGCGAAGATTAGCCTAGGCATGGACTGCAACTGTGGACATTGTGAGAAAGCAACATCAACACGTGAAGTTGCATTCACAGTGCCGCTTTGTACAAGTCCATGTGCATCATTGTATTGAGCAGTAAGAATGACCAGCCAATCATGGAGCAACAACCTGCCTTCTGTGACCCCTTCCTTTAAGGAAGCTAAAATTACCTGAAAGACAGTGAATGTGGAAGAACTATGATATTACAGCATGTTTTTTTTTTCAAATATATATACAGAAATAGATATCAATTACAGGTAAACAATGAAGCTATATTTCATGTATTAAGGAAAACAATTGACAGAAAATAGGACCAAGCTGAACTGGCTTGACAAGGAACCACCACCAAATTCAATCCAATGCAATCCTTAAAAGCAGTTTGAGCAGGGCTAATTGAACTGACTTATTTTTATAATAAATATTTGCAAAGTTTAAACTCAGATTTGTTACACCAAGAACTGAATGTTGGACAAACTTAAACATAAGGAACTTTAGCTTCTATTTGGATAAAAAACAGAGATGCCAAATAGCAATCACACAATCTTGCATGAAAGTGCAGAGGTAGCAAAATCAAACTTGTGAGAAAATTTGTCATCATTATTCTCCTCCAACAATGTGAAGAGACTGGGAAAATCTCAATTGACATGTAGAACTAAATGCTTTGACAGGAAGTTTCATAAGCAAATGTACTTGTCACAAATATTACCTTGTGAACAAGGATGGACAGTGTAGCTTCTGGATCAACAGAGTCATAAAGTTCATTTATGTTGGAAGCAAAACTATATTGCAACGTCCTTATCCGTAGTCGTCTCTTGACACAAAATTTTGAGCTATATATAAACACAAATGATTAAATTACTCAAGCATAGCGACGGAGATAAGTAAGAAACAACAGCCTATGATTACACAATATTAGAATAGAGAACATAAAACACACTCCACTATTCCAATGAGCAACTAAAATGCTCCAAGAAAATTATGGTCCTCCAAAATTATCCATTGTACTTAATAGACAAAATAAATATATACTGGATCATATTGAACATTAAAATTTTTGAACAAATAATAAAGGGATTAAAAGAGATGTTTTACATGGAATACAAGTGAGATAGTTGAAATGGAGGAGAGCGTTAAGTGTTCTTTGTGATCGTAAAATACCTCTAAAATTTAAAGAGAAATTCTACAAAATAAGAGTTAGATCTTCTAAATTATATGGAACTAAATGTTAGACTACGATTCGAGCATACAAGCAGAAGATGTGCGGACATACGAGGATGAATATTATAAGAAATGAGAACATTAAAAAGAAAGTCGATATTGCACCTATAACCTATTGAGAGAAAATTCCGAGAGACATATTTAAGATATATGTACTTAGATAACCAATAAATGTTCCAATCAGGCAATGTGAAACTATAATAAATATACACATTAAACGAGGAAGAATTAAGACCAAAAGAGACTTAGTCGGTAATGATAAAATAGGATAAAATTTATTTAAATATAGATGATGATACAGTAGAAATAGAGCCCAATGATGTAAAAAAATTCATATAGTCGATCCCACCTAATAGGATAAGATTTGGTTGTTATTGGTGGTGGTATTGTTGTAATAGACATATGTATTCCAAGTCTCTGACAATTTAGTATGTATTACATAGAGAAATTAGGAACGCTACTTATGGAAAATGACTTGACCATCACATTTTAAGCAATAAAATAGATGTCCAACTCCTGAATTGTGTACATCTCAAGAATCTAAATTTAATATAATAAAAGATGCATACACACATACCTGCTAATAGAATTCAACTCAGACGTGCCAGTATCCTCACGAGGAACAATGATACTATATTGAAATGCGAGTTGGAGAACTGGAGGTTCTGTATTCCTGCAAAGTAGCACTCATAGTATTACTTTATGCTAACCACTTGAGATACTCAATTCTTAGTAGATAACTGACACAATCATAGATGTAAAACTTTTTTACAATAAAATTTTGTGAAGATTTTCATTCTAATTTTCTCAATAGCAACACTAGAAACTATGACCCCAATTTCATGTTATGGTTATTCAAAAACACATCCAACTTGTCCTAATTCTTCTGTTCATTTTTTTCCCATTTCAACCTAAATCACCAAGTTGTGAGATAAACAATGTTTCACCAAATGCACTTCTCATATTAAGCTCTGTGAAATTTAAAGAACCGAGCTCTGTAGAACTGGAAGGAAACCTATATCCATAGGAGAAGATGTAAGCCATATGAAGTAGGTAACTGCCTAAATTATTTATATTCATTGAACTATATTTAGCAAGATTTCTTGTCTCCCTTTTCTTCTAGTTCCTTCAACTTATCTAACTTGGATCTATGGTATCTTTCAATATATCCACATCAGCTAACCAATTTATCATAATTTTAATGGCCTTATTTTTTCTCAAATACGAACTCTCCATATCCACCTCAACCCTTAACTCAACTCTGTTATGCAACATTTAATTTTACAGCATAATTACAAGATATCTAGATAGGCTTATTGAACCAATGATAACATGCCTTCTACAAAGAATACTTTACCTGAAGAACCCACTGGAATTTTCAAACTCAAAGTCATATGCATATGTGGCAAAAGAATCACAGCAGATGATATGTTGAACATTTTCATATTGTGGATCTGGAAAAAAATGTCCATACTGCAAGAAATAAAAATAATAAGGAAAAGTTTAGAAGACAATAATGAAACATCAACAAGAAGCACATGTAAAATTAAGTTACATACAGAGTATCCAAGTTTGAAGTCAGAAGATGTCCGCAATCTTAATATACAACCAAATGCATAAGGGCGACTCAACATCCGATACCTGTTGAAGTATTAAGGTTAAGAGTCAACAAATCTTGCCCAAGGAGAGACACAAATTGGTCAGAGAATTTATTTTTAAAACTAACAGTAATCCATATACTCAGTTGGATAGTTTGATATTTATCTCTAAACTCACATGTCTTGTGGAAGAGTGGAATCATCCATGTTAGAATAAAGAAATAATGAGCCACCACTTTCAATACTAAGATACTTGAGAGAAGCCAAATCTGTGTATTCATCAGTGATAGCAAAAATGTCCACACAAACACCTGCTTGAACAGCAACAGCAGCCTGTGATAAGGGTCAGCATTTACATTTCAAAAATTCATTATGAAGAAGTTGTTCATCTAGATTACATTACCAGATCTTTGTAGAATGATGTCTGCTCAGGAAGCAAAGCAAGGTCAGCATCTTCCCTCTTGCTAGCATACTGTTCCCCATAACGTCTTGTATCTAACTCTCCAGCACCATAGTCAGGAGGACCAGACATGAATGCAAATACCCTAGCTATTAGAAAGATAAACATAGCAAAACATAACAGATAAGATACAGCTGCTAACAAAGAGAAATATAGAAGAAAATGTTTTCCATAGAAAGAAATTAATTCAGCAGAAAATAGGAAAAATTAAGATAACTCAGAATTCTTCTACAGTTATACATACCCAGCGCAAATGTACTCCCATATTCTGAACTCAGGTAATCAATGAGAGCTGTCATGGCTACCCCAAACCCACGGCCACCTAGCAACACACCATCATTCCCTTGCCCTGCAGCAGTTGTTCTCTCCCATGAAGTTGTAGGGTTTAGTGTCTCAAGAGCTGCAGCAATTCGATCTTTGTACATTTCTACCTACTTACATAAAAAAGAAGCATCGGATTATGGGATGCATAAACCAAGCCAGCAAATGAGTTATTGTCAAAAGGTTACCATACAGGAGCTAGAAATGAAAGCAGTGGCATGACATCTTTGAGATCAACAGGCAGTCTATCCTCCGAATCAGGAGGAATAAAAATGTTTTTAACGACTGCTATTGGACCTTGAACATCATATAGACCAATCTTGTGGCTGAATGTAACCAGGCCAAATAATGATCCTGGTACCAAAGCTGTAAAAACAAGGAGTAAAAGAAAAAGGAGATCATGTCAGAACAGACAAGATGCAGCAAAGTACTAAGAAATTTCCTTATTTCCAAGGAACCATTACCTTCAAGAGCGGCTAGGAGAGCACTTTTGACAAGTTCTAGAAACTCTTCAGAAGCTTCAATGAAATTCAGGAGTATCAAAGGAGAAACATTCTTAGAGCATGGGCTCAAAAGTACCCAAGAAATACCAATAAAAGCTTAATGAAAGGAAAATAATTGGATGAACAAATGAATGACATCACTAAATCACTAATCATTGTTCCAATCTTAGAAGCCCTGGACAGATGCACACAGAGAAAAGTCCTACTAGAGCAAAATTACCTCCAAAAAAAAAGATGAAATAGTTGCAGGAAGCAACCAATAAGCCAACTGCAAGATGGAAATTTAATTATGAGTTCACAGATAGGCAACAACTATGAAGAATTTTGATGCTTGGATCATCTACATTCTCCATATCTGTGTCAGATATTGACACTCGGACACCAACACTCCAAGTTGACATTTAATATTTTTATTGATCATGTGTAAAAAAACTTAGGATTAGTCATGTCAAACATTTGGATCCACACTCATGCCGGATATTATACTCAAGTCCAAGTAACATAGATGAAGAGTGATATGTAAAATTCACCATGAAGTTAGAAATGCTAGACATTTCTCTTTCGAGTTGATACATAAATATAGCACAACGTTTAGAGTTTCTCAAATTTAGCAGTCTTTAAAAATTATCAAATCTAGCACAGCGTTAGTGTTTCATATTAAAAAATAGCATCCATCCAGAGTCTATCCCATTGTTATTAAAGGGATGGTGTGGTGTCTACCCGACAAGGTGCCAGCTTGGATAAGTTGCACAATAATCATTCACTGTGCATTTTAAGGGCTGCATTATGCTAGATCTGTCAACCCATTACCATTTTAAATTACAACTGATAGTGCCCTTTTAATCATGCCCTAGCCTTTTCACCTTTTTATTATGATTCTCCATTGCACCCTGATTTGGTGGATCATGGTAGAGATCCTGACTGGTGTGCCAGCCCATTCATCGTGCATTTTCCTCAATCGTTGGACAGCAGCTAATGGCCTAAGTTTTTCCATCTATCCACCTTCTACTATCCTAGTAAATACAAATACACCCGCACTCACCTTGAAACAAATTACTTATATTTTACTATAAAAAATGTTGGTCATCTTTAAATATTTCCGTTTTATTTTGAAATAACAATTTTCACATAATAGTAACCAGTTTCACATCATCTTACTAGGAATCGTTATGCATCCATTAAATTGTTGAGCAGGATAGAATGCATTCCGTCCCAACACCAGTAGTCACTGGGTTGATTTTCTTAGCACACTCAGGATGCTCACCCTTGGCAATCAAGCTCAGAGGTATAGTCTGGGGCTTAACCATCCCTTGGATGCTCACACTTGAACATTAGACCAAGGTGCAAGTTGAAACTCTAATTCCATGTCGTAGTAGGTGTGAAGCATATATCCTTCTAGAATGACTGGCAACTTCACATCGACGGGCAGAGAGCATCCATAACAATGATTTCTCATCTGTGTTATATTAATCTATTTTACCCTTTGTTTATCCGATACTAATGCACGATTGACCACCTCTAATTCTACTAGTCACATCTAGCCATAGAATACCTAAATTGCACTAGAGAGCGCATACGCAACATCAAAATAAGCGGACTAGTGAATTAAAAATATAAGAAACCTAGAAGAAGCGAAAAGAACAAGAAATAATACAGAAACAGAAGGTGCAAATTCTAGATCTTACAAGATAAGTCCACCGCTGCGACATAGACAGGTCGAGCCTGCATCTCCCCGTCACCGGATCCCTCCACTGCAAGTAAAACCCATTACTCGATCAGATCGGTCCCATAAACCTCAACGGCATCACGAAGTCGACGAAGAGATCACCTGGGAGGTCGAGGTCGATGAAGGAAGACGACAGCTCGGGGCAATCCTGGGGTCGGGCGTAACGGTCGAGGGTGGCAGAGTCGAGGCCGACGAAAGATCCGCAGAGGGCGCAGGTCCAGCCCCATCGCTCGATCTCGCAGTGGGTGCTGAGGTAGCCCCAGCAGTTGTCGCAACGGGGAAGCAGGTGGCCGCCGGATCCGTAGAGAGGGGTGGCGCCCCGCTCGTCGAAGGGGGCGAAGGGCGTGACAGTGACGCCCCAGGGGAGGCCGGAGGCTTCGAGGGTGTTGGCATCCAACGGGAAGCGAGATACGGTCGCCCGCACCGCCATGGCCGCCGCCGATGCGATGGAAATTGACTAAATTTTTCACCAGTCTCTAAGCGCGATCAATTGAAGTGCCAAATAAACCCCACATTAATATATATATATATTCAATTTTTCAAATTAACCAATTGAAGTTTCTACTAATCATTAAATTGAGAAACATACTCCTCCACAATAATGTTTTAGGATTGTCCTCATAGAAGTGCTCTCAGGACGTAGTTAAATTAGTTGTGATGAAATGAAATTATTAAAGTTGATAAAGATCGAATCTTGATGAAACTCGATAATATCTTTCTCCATCGTGGTTACATATAATTTTTCAATTTACCTTTTCATGAATGATCGTAGGACTAATCGGATTTCATCTTTTGCTGAAGTGAAATAGGATTGTCCTTATAGTATAATGCATTGTAATTGAGAATCGATCCATAAATATCTAATTAATTATAAAAAGTGTATCATAGTTGAGAATCGATCCATAAATATCTAATTAACTACGAAAGTATCTTATCATTGTACTATAACCCAAGATAATAGATAAATCTCACACGTGATACACTAACGAGCTTGGATAAGAAACATAATTTGGATTTAACCTTTCAAATCTCTTTATAATCTCTTGCACTCTGCTTATGTGAACTTAAGAAAAAAATTACTGTAATAAAAGATGAAATCCGTCATCTTAGCAATTTCATACAATCAATCTCACGACCATCTATGAGAAGGTAAATTAAAAAATTATAATTGATCACTATACAGGAGGGCATTGTTTCGATTTCACTAAGAAAATTGATCTAACTCAAAAGATTTCAACTATTGAACATTAGCATTGAATCAAGGTCAAATCTATAAAAGTCTTGAGTCTCCTCAACCAACGTTGGACAACTTATTAGAAGATTAGGTCGATATATAGACGTCTTGAGTTACCTTAGCCAACTTAGAATTAGGTTGACTATCAAAAACTAGGTTTGTCTAACCTACACAATGAAAGTTGGCTATACACATTATCTTTGAATAAAATATAATTTCTCAAATTAAGAGGAGCTGAATGAAAAACTAACAAATTCGGGGCTAATTAAACGAAACGCTCCGAATCACGTTCAAATTTTGACACGTGACATCATCTGATGCTGCAAGCTGAACCGCTTCACTGCCAAACTCGAGCACGTCACGCCATCGCCTCCAACATTCGTTGTATTGAGCTGATCCCTCGTCAGTTACGATGAATGCCACGTCACGACAAAGAGAATTCATGGTGGAATTGGACGGTTTCCGTTTCCAATTTGGGTTGTAAAAGATCCGCCTCGGTCTTTCTGATTCAAGCCAAATCGACGACGATCCCTATTCGGCGTTCACGACCTTCGCCTGCTTTCTGCAACCTTCCATCGATCTTATCTGCGCCTCTCTTCCAGCTGCTTCGTTTCTCAGCCAAAATCCATGGCGGAATACGGGGGACTGAAGCCGGATAGCTACGCGCCCTCGGCGCCTCCGATGCCGGACTCGTTTTCCGCCACCCTCCCTTCATCGGGGGAACGCGGCCACCCTACACTACCGCCATCCTACAGCTACCCCTACCCTTCCTCCTCCGCTTCTCCCTGGGACAGCGGCGCTGGCGGTGGCTACTTCCCACCAGGCACTCCCCCCGAGGTCATACGGAGCTTCCAGGCCGTCGATCGCGACAGGAGTGGCTTCATTGACGAATCGGAACTCCAGGCGGCGCTCTCAAGTTCGTACCATAGATTTAGCATACGAACGGTCCGGTGGCTTATGTTTCTCTTCAAGAATCCCAGCAACACTACCAAGATGGGTTAGATCCTCTTCAGTTTTTCTTACAATTCATCTTATGAGACTGGAAAGATTTTGGCTATATTCGTTTGTTTGATTTGAGATTATGTGCATGGTATTCCCAAAGGTTTTGGAGTATTTACAAACTAGATTGAGATTTTTTTTTTTTTTTTTTGCTTTCTAATTTTCAATTCACAAACCTCCATTGTTTCCGTGCAGGGCCTATTGAATTTGCTTCTCTTTGGGCTTGTCTCGGGCAATGGCAGGTACTTCTTTTGGATTTTTTTTTTTATTTATTTATTGCCCCTGTCACCTTGCAATAGTCATACAGCAAAGGAAATTTTGAGAGTGGATTTTTGTGGTTTAGATTGTGTTCCTTTATCATGATAATTTAGATTTCATTTTAATTTAGAGGTAATTAAACAACCGATAAACTTTGCAGATTGCAGTTGCAGAAGTGAGAAGCTTATGATCACTTGCTGCTTTGTTATTTTTTTGCACTTAAACGTTGAAAGTTGTACTAGCTAGGAAATATTATAAAAATATTTTGTATGCATTACAATGCTCCTTAAGAAACATATTCTTTGTTTTTCCACTGGGCATATTGATTCTGGTTTCTGTTAAAGATGAACAAGAGGAAACAAATTTCGTTGATTTGGTATCTAGAATGATTCATCAGGTTGAATATCTGACATTAGGAGTGATTAGAACGAAAGTGGCTGAAAATGAGTCTGGTCAATAGCAAGTTATAGCGTGCTTCCATTAACTACTAAGTCAAAGGTTGATTACCTGGGGTTTTAACTCATGGATGGGTTGCTTTTAGGTGCAGAAATCTCCTTTAGTTATTTATTTGAAGATTTATCACAAAAAATGCTGATCTCGAATAAGTTCTTGATTAAACTTAAGTTGTTTTGTGTGTGGCCAAACTGTTTGCCTTCTATAATAAGATGCAAAGCAAGTGATCAAGTAGACATTAACCACCTCTAATCCTATGACTATCATGCTAGGTGTTATGACATTTTTTTTTGCACATTTCTACTAACACCTAGATTAAATTATTGAACACACTAGAATCCAAAAGAATATGCTAATAATATGTAATTGTCTTTTAGGCTATCTTCTACATGTTTGATAGAGATCGTAGTGGCAAAATAAACTCCATTGAATTAAGGGATGCTCTAATTAGCCTTGGATATGCAGTTCCACCTTCTGTCATTCAGCTTCTGGTATCCAATTACGCAGAAGCAAGTGTCAGGGGTGAGCTTAACTTCGACAACTTTGTAGAGTGAGTATTTCAGGTTCCACTGTAATTTTTCCACAAAAGTTTCGGTGACTTTTCATCTAATCCATGGAAATCATCTTCTCATTTACAGGTGTGGAATGATTGTGAAGGTATGTAACCAGTTTTGATTGGAATTTTTTGTTGCTTTGGGAACTTGTCAGAAAACATTATCAACCTTTGTCTCTTGGCTTCCACATTCTATGTAGGTCTAGAATCTCTTACACCACATAGACTCGCTCATAAACTGCCATTTTTTCTTGTTCTGTCATACAGGCTAGAGATTAATAATGGGAAAAGATCGCTTACCTGATTTTTTGGAATATTATTGTTTTTTTTTAAACCACACTGTTAAGTTACTGGACCACAAGGCACACATAGACTGACTTTGTGAGGATCAAACCTCCGATCTAGGGGAGCACCGGTGTCCATGCTATAGATGCACACTTACTATGACACAACCAAATCAAACTTTCAAAGTTTCTGTGCCATGTTTGAGTAACTTGTCGATCCTTGTATTCCCTCCCTGTAATCGGAAGACAGGTATTCAATTAATTATTAGCACTAATTTCCCATTTTGAGCATCAGCTGAGAACAGGTTTCAGCTCCAATAGAATGAAGATGCCCATTTGTTTTGCATTTCTCGTCTGTGCTCTGTCAATAGCCTCTTCATATGTATTTTAACCCTTTTTGCATTCGCTTGTCTGACATGCTTTTATACACATTTTAGCCTCCAACAAGTAAAGATTTTGTTCCTCGAAACAAATTTCAGGGATTAACCGAAAAGTTCAAGTCGAAAGACCCTCGATACACAGGATCTGCAACTTTTTCCTATGAAGATTTTATGTCAATGGTAATTCCATTTATTGTCCCATAAATTATTTTTAGGGTATGCTAAATTCGTGGTCTGCATGTGGGGGCACAACGACAGATTGTATCTTGGTGTAGGGTCTCTATATTCTTTATGACTTGCGGATGTGTGTGGATGTATGTTTTGAGGGATGTACTTGGATAAATTGTGATCGTTTGAGGTATGTATCTTACGGGTTGTGTACATCTCTGGTCACTTGGATGATTTTGTATTGGCTTTCTATTATATTGTTTGATAGTGTTTTGACTTCACCGGGTACTTGGTCTGGAGATTATAATCTTCTAGCCCGAGACTCGTATAATAAATGGCGAGGTCGATACCTCTGCGATGATCGCCATTGACATCACGACCCTGCAGTTCGAAGAAAAGAAAGGGAGGAGGCAGTTAGCACAGGGCACAGTCGTCGCTCTCGCCCGCTATAGTGATGAGATCAGATACTGCCGCTCGTCCATATTTATTTGGGTAAAAATTATAATGTTTTTTTTTTCAAATTATGACGTCTCATTTTAATTTTTTATCAAAAAAAATCCTATTTCATTGTTCAGCTCTTCTAATACTATTCAATGATATTATCTTTCAATGATTTATCTTTCATTTAATTTTTAAATTAATCAAACATATTATTCCTGCTTGAGATCGTCTCTAAATAGATCATCGGACGCCGGGCATGTATGTTGACGGATCAAAGTAGTATCCCAACTAAGAGAGGGAGGCCACCGGAGTCTTGAAGTACCGCCGCACATCGAGCTACAAAGAGAAAGAAAGAGAGTGAGAATGGAAGTTAAGGGTGCTCATGTTCAGTCGCTCCGACACTCGAATCAGATCGTAGCCAGAGAAGGAGAGAGAAGCACAGAAAAATAAAAAAGAAAGAATGTTTTTGGTCCTCTGTGCATACCTACACTCTCGAGAGGTGGGGTTGTTATGTAGAATTATCAAAAAGAAAATGTTATATCTTAGTTAAGGAGAATGTCCCATCAAGGGAGATCCTATCAGAGGAGATGTTCCATTGGTGGAGATCCTATCAGAGTAGATTTCCCGTCATAGGGAAAGAGAACATCTCATCATCGTCATCGTAACGAAAGATCTTATCGCCCATGTATGATACGGCATTACACTGCAACTCATCATGCCGCATTAAAGGGGGTACATGAGCTACCCCATAATAGTGTGTCATTGCACATGTCTTTCTAGCGGCCTGACAAGCTGAACGAGGGAGTGAAGAGAGCAAGGTCAGTCGAGCGTTGAATAGGTCACTCAATAGGTGGAGGGTCGGCAGTAAAGAGAGCTCGGGTCAAAACTGTCCAAGACGAGACTCGAGATCAGGATGCGACCCGATACGGCCAAGAGGAGATACAATTAGACGGTTTGAACTCAGAATTCGGAGTCGAACATTGAGTTCCGAGCTGACTTGGTCATCGAGTCGAGTGTTGGGTTTTCACAGAGTTTAACGTGCTATCTTCATTTGGACCAAGTCAAATCTTACTTTCTTGACTCAGATATATCAATCCTTTAACACATATTATAACAGTTATAAAATCATAAATATTATAACGTGAATAGAAAAGATAGAAATTCACCCTATAATATTTACGATTTTATAACTTCTATAATATATCATATCATTTCAAAATTTAGATAAAAATAATAATATTAAATAGTACATAATTGAATAATTATATATAATCAAAATTAAAATACAACGTCCTATGATTTGACAAAAAAACAAAGAGTATATTCTGACGTTTGTCCTAATTTTTTGTTATGCACATTAAGCCGCTGAAGCAGGGAGGGTGGGCTCGACTTGGTGCAGTGAATGTACGTCAGCGTCGTCGACACGTACGTGGCACGCGTCTACACAGACGCTGCCATCTGCACGTGCACTCGGGCCCTCTGCCTCCTCAGCTGCATAGGGTTTTCGATAATTGGCCGAAGAGCATGGAGCCCACTAATAGGCCCGCCAGAATGGCATTCCCCAATTCCCGCAAAAATCAGAATTCTTTTTCTTTGTTTATTACACTGATAATTGAAAAATCTCTTATAACTTTTTATCTTAAAAGAATCAACCATATTAAATTAATCCCAATTAACCTCATTCACTATCTCTGGGATGATTAATCCGGCCTCACAGAATCTTTCCACTGACCACCAGAGTAAATCAGGAAGCGCATGTCGCAGCGGCCAACTCAGACGCTCAGCATCTTTTGATTACGTTCCCTATTTGAAAGAAAATTCCTACAAATAGATTGTAACTGAGGATCGAATCGTAGATGTCTAAGTGACGACTTGAATGTCCTACTGCGGCACTATTGCCCCGGGACAATCAACCATATTTCTCACATGGCAAAGTTCTTTTGCATGATAATAAATTGAATCTCAACCGTTCATAAAATATCGGGACACCTGATTTTAAAAAAAAAAAACACCTTGAGCCCTATAAATAGAGGACCTCCTTCCTCTCCCAACACACACCAGCCATTCCCTGCCTTCTTGATCTTGCAAGAGCAGATCGATGGCGAGGCCCTCCGACCCGCTCGTCCTCGGCCGGGTGATCGGAGAAGTCATCGATCCATTCATCCCCACCGTGAGGATGGCCGTGACCTACAACTCCCACAATCTGATCTGCAATGGCCAGGAGTTCTTCCCATCTGCCGTCGTCGCGAAGCCCAGGGTGGAGGTCCAAGGAGGCGAATTGAGATCCTTCTTCACGCTGGTAATAATTCTACACACATATATCTTCCTCTTCGATGGTTCCTCGATCGATGATGTTCTTCCTAATTACTCGACAGGTGATGACAGACCCTGACGTGCCGGGGCCAAGCGATCCATACTTGAGAGAGCACGTCCACTGGTATATAATTAGTTAATCCGATTAATTAAGAGACATGCACGCGATTGTTTGACGGATTCATGCATGGTGCAATGTGTGCAGGATTGTCACTGACATTCCCGGCACGACGGATGCTTCTTTCGGTGGGCTTCAACTCCCCTGCTCTCCTCGTGCTCCGCTCCAACTGAGCAAAACAGATTAGAAATCCCTAATCTTTTATTTTTTTTTTAATGTTTTCCGTTGTTGTTGTTTGTTCGATTGGAGGTAGCAGGAAACGAGGTGGTGAGGTACGAGAGCCCTCGGCCGAGCATCGGGATCCACCGCTTCGTCTTCGTGCTGTTCCAGCAGAGGCGGCGGCAGTCGGTGGCGGCGACGCCGGAGGCGCGGGACCGCTTCAGCACGCGGTCGTTCGCGGAGGGGAACGACCTCGGGCTCCCGGTGGCGGCCGTCTACTTCAACGCGCAGCGGGAGACGGCGGCGCGGCGGCCGTCTACTTCGACGCGCAGCGGGAGACGGCGGTGCGGCGGCGAGCCATGCCGTTAATAAACAATGCTACTTTAAACAAAAAAAAGCAGCGAGGAACCGATGGGCGCTGCTGGTTAGCTTTAGTGGTGCGATGTGTCGAGCGTTGGCTGTCTTTGGGCGTGGTCGGCAACGCGGTCGTGGCACGGTCACTTTACGTGTCGACGAGGTAGGCGAAGCCATGGACGCCCACCTGCTGGTTGGTTCCGGATTTGAATAAATTGTGGGCCGACGTTGTCTGATTTGACTCCTTTCCTGCTCCCTCACAAGTCCGACTGTATACTCCGTTTCTCAGTCGCTAAAATTTTATCCATTTATAACGTCATAACTCACTCACCATCGAGAAGCAAGTGACCAATATTAAGAGCAAAAATCATAATGACGTCGATCGTCAAATAAGTATTCTTTTTTATATAAAAAAAAGATAAATCCTTACAAATACAAGAGCGGCCAATCCAGATGCCCATCATTTTTTAATTACGTTTTCTATTTGAAAGAAAATTCTTACAAATACACCGTAGTTGGAGATGCCCAGCACCGTTGCACCATTGCCCCGGGACAGATATTCTTTTTTATAAAAAGTATTAAATTGATGTTTCATAGATGTTTACTTATAAATTTGATTATATTAGAGCTCGTCAAGATGTACTTGGTGCTACGATCATTGGAGGAAGAGTATCTAACCCAAAAAATGCTCCAGAATCTTTTCGATTGCTCGTTCAAGAACTACGATCTTTAGTTATAGAACTGAATCATTTCCTTGTATCTGAGAAGAACTTCCAGATTAATAGGAAGGAAGCTTGATCTGAATGAATCAGAATTTCTATTCTATGATTGACCGGTATAAACATCAACAACTTCGAATTTGCCTAGTTACTCCTCAACAAATAAAGGCTTGGGCTAGTAAAATCTTACCTAATAGAGAGATAGTTGGAAAGGTGACAAAGCCCTATACGTTTCATTATAAGACCAATAAATCGGAAAAAGATGGATTGTTTTGTGAAAGAATCTCTGGACCCATAAAAAGTAGAATTTTTGTTTGTGGAGACTTGCAAAGAGGGCAAGGGTTCGAATCCTACAGTTTCTCGATTTATCTCTTCGTAAATGGTCAGAAGGCCCACTATGTGGGGTCGCTAAGGTGGGTAGATTAATTTATGCTATTTTATTATTGATCTTTACAATACACACACGGCCAAGGGTTCGATTGGTTGCAATTTGGCGTTGCCATCGTCAGTATTCCCTTTCCCTTTCCCTTTCCCGACCAACCTCTGATGCACCTTTAGCTACGGGGGACGGCGACAAGCTAAGGCGGTCGTGAACGGCAATCGCTGGCGGCCTAGATCTTGCGGAGTTTGTCGGCCTTCACGAGTGGGTTGGCGCGCGCGATCGAGTCGCGGCCGGCCGCCTTGTAGTCGAAGAAGCACGAGTGGCGCTCCGGGTAGCGATGCTCCCCGCAGAAGGTTTCGCCGCAGCGGCACCGGAACCCCATCAGGCCCACCTTCTTCCGGCACGAGAGGCACCGACTCGGCCGCCTGGCCGTGTCCGCCGATGGTCCGGTCGCTGTTCCCGAGGGCCCACGACCGTCGGGAAGAGAAGAGGCCGCGGAGGGAGAGGACGAGGAGAAGGCCGGCGCGGAAGCCGACGGAGGAGGGGAGAGGGACCGCTCCACCGCGACCTTGGCGGAGGCGGCGTTATCCTCCTTGAGGCGGAGGTCGCGGTAGCACTTGGAGCACAGGTCCAGAGTCGCTGGGCTTCCGAAGCAGCCGCAGTTGTTGGCGCATAGCCGGTGCCCTTCCTGGAACCGCTGCTCCTCCGCCATCGGTAAATCTGCCCCCAAATCAAACAGAAATTTCAGCAAATCCGCCATGAAGTTAAATCGAAATCAAACAAAAGCCCATCGATCGGAAAAACAAAAATCGATATGAATGAAAAGAAACCAACCTTCGGAAACTCGGTAGACGTCGACGAGAAGGAAACGAGAGGGCCACGGCGTGCTTCCGCTTCGTGCAATCTGGCACAAATAAATAGCGAGAGGAACGGAAATCGCCAGCGAAGATGAAGCATAATTTCAACCGAACCACCGTTCTTTCTCGGTGGCGGACGGACGTGGTAAACGGAAAGCGGCGTCTGGTGCCATGTCGCCATCACTGATGGAATATGGACACGGTGGCGGCCGGCGAGGGCCATCTTGTAATTCTCTGCAAGTCGAGGGGCGATGATCACGGAACTATCTAATTAATTAATTAAAACAATTTACTTACCTTTTTAGCGGCAGCTGCGTCTGACACGTGTTACCTATGTGGACGCGTCGTCTCTTCCACGAATCTTTTGCGTGTACGGTAGCTTCCAGAATTATAAATTATAAGTTGAAAACGCATCTGAATAATTCATTATGTCATATTCGCATTAATTAATTAATTATTAATAAAAATTATAGAGCATTTTTAGTCAGGTTGGTTATTTTTTAAATATAATTAACCAATAAAATCTAAACTACTAAATTGTTAGATGGGCCGATTGGGCTCTTCGACCTTTAGGGCCCAAATAAGGAGCCATGTTTATTTTTCAAACAACAGATTTGTCCAGTTGTAGAACCATCGAAATATGAATGGTATCTTAATCATACAAAGAATATTCTACATAATTTTCATAAAAATATAAGGGGAAAAAAAACTAAGCTCCTAAGCGACCAGGTTCTTGTTATGTCGTGTCATTTTTTTTTTGATATTCTTGTGATGATTACAATTATAATTATATTTTTGTATAAATTGATAAGTTTTTGAACAGTATGTGGTATAATTTATCTGAATTAATTAATTAATATTTTAAAATCGATCTCATTCAGGACGCCGAAAGTCACGTGACAAATCAAACGGAGAGGGGACTGGGCAAATCGTTGGGCCCCACCGCGGGTCGGTCATGTGATTGGGTTTCCCTAGTGGGGCCCGCGTTAGGAGCAGGAAAGCTTTTAAGGAGAGATTCAAAGGATGATGCCTTTTTAGTCGCCAAATGATCACGTATTGGACGATAACCTTCGGCCCCACCAACTGATCTGATAGATAAACGGGGTTTGAATGATGACGCTCACATCCGTCAGCGTCACGAAGGCATCAAAACTACAAAACGGAACTCATCGCGGATGTCGTCACACGCAAGCGGGCCCCACCAGCCTATCGCTGTCGTGTCGTAACAATAGTGGAGGGTAGGTGAACAGGTATGATGATTAGGGGGCGTCGAGCCCATGCGGGACCCAGGAATCGATCGCGGCCGTGCCGCAAGAGTGACGTTACGGTATGTGAACGGGTCATATGAATTGGGGAATTGGGTCGCGAGTCGCGGTGTACGTCGTGTGAACTTCGAGGAGTCCTTGCAGCGTCAGCCACGTGTGTCGTCGTTCGCTACCCCATCCTCCCTTAAAGGCAGGCGGTGCGGGCGGCTCCGATAACGTAGAAAGCAATAACAGATTTGACAGAGGAGGGCTTCACGGCCGCCTCCTCCGCCTCTACCTCCTCCTCCTCCTCCTCCTCCTCGATTCCTTCCATTAGATTCGACGAGGCTTTACCTGATCTGTTGGTGAAGGAGAGGAATCGGGCGATGGAGAACTTCGATCAGGAGATTGGATCTTTGGAGAACGGCGAGGACCATACCGCATTTGCTGCGCCGATCAAGGTCATCATCGACACGGATCCCGGAATAGGTATCGCCATTTTTTTCTCCTCCAGTTAGCGTTGGCTTTCTGAGAAATCTGTCGCCGGTTGGTTCTTTTCTCATGTTTTTCGAGCCTTATCCTTGCTTCGTTTTGTAAAATGAATGGGAAGGAACGATTTGAATTGCGCTCTGGTTTAGTCTGGAAATGCATTTTGTTTTGGTTGGAGAGATGGATTCATCCTTCTCTTTTGAAGAACAGAAGAAATCGAGCATATTCATATCCGCGATAGTTTTAAATAAATTACTTTGGTGACTGCCCCATCAATGCTCGATAGCTTTGACGTTACCTTCTATGCGTGACTTAGAAGATATTGTTGAATTGCCATGTCTTTCTCGCCTAAAACTGCACGGTCTGTACCAAAATAAACAATTGTTTATGTGTTAAAAAAACGAGACTTTACATAGTTTTTTAAAGAAAATTTACGATGCTTGCACAGAGAGTTGGTTGTTGAATGTTTAATTCCTCGTTAACAAATCTTGATGCTTGTTCGCATCTCCTGGATCGTATTTGAGATGATGAATTTCGCATTAATAGTGGGCCTTATTGCGTGTTCAAGTTGCACTGTGATGTTGGAATCACGCTTTACAAATGTGGATAATTCGTGGAGGATGACTAGTCTTTTGACGGTCTTACATTGCGTGCGCCTTAAACAGCCGTTAGTGTTGACTTACCCCAAGTTCTCAAGCATTGTGAATGCACAAGTCCTCTGAAAGTACAGGATTTATGGCAAATAAACTAACATAGAAACTAGAATTTATTCTATAATTTGTGGAATGACTATTATAGCGCTAGTGCTATATCTAGTCATAGTCACATTATCTTATCCCTGATTGTTCAGACCAACGGGAGAACATTAAGTCAGAGTACTGAGTGAAGGTGTTAATCAATTTATTGCATATCACAATTAGTCCACTGAATCACGAGTCCTATCATTAAACTAGCAACCAGTAGATAAGATATATCATATTGATTTTTCTCGGTCAACTTGTTGCTACTATTTAATTTAAGCTTTCGTTGGTTAAGAATAAATACTACATCACATCCATTCATATTTCAGATTTGTTTAAAACTGTATTTTAGCTCAAAGGGATGCCAATAAAATATACCGATTCCAATTTAAATAAAATTGCTAGAGTAAATAAACCGGTCCATGGCCTGAAATATTATTTTATTGTCATAGGGCTAAAATACTTATATGGTGCTATTTCTATTTTACCAATTCCTGCCACAATTCTACCTGAATGTAATGAGACTAGATTATGATAAAGCCTGGAAGGAAGGTGCTCATCCTATTGTTGTATTCATTCACAACTTATACCATGACTATTATTTTAGTGGTTCTTTGTTCTTTCGCAAGATGGTCCATCCAGTCACGCAATCCCATGAGAGTGTAGATTGAGGCATATGGATTTAACTCAACATAGTGTCAAGTTTCAAAAGACCACTTGATGAGGCACATCAATCTTGCTTATGCTGATCAGTCTCAAAGTCATCTCATTCTTTGTTCAAATTCTCCGTTTCAATTATACTATTTTAACTATACTGTGTGAACGCATCTTAATTGAAATGAAAAATTCACTAAGAATGTGCTGTATAGCTGTGTGTGTTTACCCATCCACTTTGATTGCAGATGATAGCATGACCATATTAATGGCGTTTCAAAAATCAGAGATTGAAGTTTTAGGTTTGACAACAATTTTTGGAAACGTGAGCACTGAAGATGCTACTCGCAACGCCTTACTTTTGGTACTTTACTACACTCCATATTAGATAACCCTGTTTTGTTCAATCAGTAGTTGGGTTCCTAATTTGATTATTAGGATATTTCACTACTGTGATCTCTTCGCATGTATCTTATAATTTCTACTGTTGAAAAGGATAGTGTGAGATTGCTGGACATCCAGAGGTTCCAGTAGCTGAAGGAAGTCACGAACCTTTAAAGGTAGCTTTTTGCTATTGTCCAATGTGCCATATCAGCTTTGTCTATTTTAGTTTCCTAACAAGCTTCAATTTCTGATTACACATGACAGGCCACTAGTGCATTTTTGAAAAGGCTGATCTGTTCGTTATGTATAGCTAGTTCATTGTTGAAATTCATCAACCTATATGTTTCCTTTTTATCTTACAAGATTTGTCCCCTTCCATCTGTTGTGGTCACTTGTGAATCCTAAATACATGTATAGAATAATTCTGTGTATCCGTGCATATATGATATATCATTGAGGAACCATGCATATATGATATCACTGAGAAACTGAGATAAGGGTTCCTTCCTATTGAGACCCAATGTAGGTTGCTACCATGTTAATCACAGTAGTGAAATATTTCCAGATTCTCTTTTCATTAATTAGTTTCCAAGGTTTTTTTTGGCAAGTTATATGCAGTTATAACTTACAAGCCATAAGCATGACCATGTACATGCTGCTTCCAAACCAATTATAAGAGGTTTTTAGTCATATATTTATTGTCAAACTTATACATTGAGATGCAAACCCCATTTATGTCGTGTGCCTTAATTTCATTTTTCATAAATTTCTCTACTGTAAGTGCATTGATTTTTATTTTATTTCATGTTTGGAACCATTCAAATGTTGAAAATACAGCTAAATGCAGAAAAACCTAGAGCCAATAGGGATCATACCAGCAAAGTGCAACGCCTAAGTCACCATTTACACAAGATTCAAAATCCCAAGTGCAACAGGGATCACACCAGCAAAGTGCAACCCCTAAGTGTTTTCATAATCAAAATTTATCATTATTGCCTCCTCATTAATCTTGCACCATTTAAGAGCTTACAAGGCATACATAAAATAGTTGACACAATTTTGTCCCTTCACAAAAATAGATTGATGTTGTTCCACCAAGTAATGAAAAATGTCTTGTAGCTGAATACCTTCAAAATTATCTTTACAATATGGTGCTCCAGAGTCTAGTGCAATCTGTCAAAAGTCCAAAGTCTATTGGGAATGAATGATATGAAAAAGTGACTAAAACTATTGAATCATAAGTTTCCATTGTGAAATTGCCGAACCAAGTTTAGTAAATCTTGTTTGACAACATCCCAAATGAACAAGAACTCAGGGTTAAAGCCATCCGTCTTGATTCTTTACCTTACCTAAACGATGTATGGAATGCAGAATTTCAGCCTCTGTAAATGGCACAAGACCTCAAATAGCCTGCTAAAAATACCATATAGGTAAGGGCATAGCCAACACTTGAATAAGTTTGTTTTGCTAGTAACTCTTCAAAAATGACTTTTAAAGGAATGTAATAATTCCTTTTCATCATAGCCAACCCTTGAACAAACATCCCTTCAACTGCTTTGACATTGAACAAATATTTCAATTTGCTTTGACATGGAACCCACAGGAACATCAACTATCCTTTCGAATAGCCAGAACATAAAAAGGAATGAGGATTCATGAAGAACTAAAACCCTCCAAATTAATAGCGCGCTGCTATTGAGGAACTAGGTCCCTTGATTCTGGAGGAATGAAGATGACTCTAGCTAATAGCCTTCTTAAAATACCATATAGGTACATAGCCAACCCTTGAATAAGTTTGGTTTGCTAGTAACTCTTCAAAAATGACTTTTAAAGGCATGTGATGAATTACCCTCTCATCATAGCCAACCCTTGAACAAACATCCCTCCAATTGCTTTGACATTGAACACTCATTTCAATTTGCTTTGACATTGAACCCACAGGAACATCAACTATCCTTTCGAATAGCCAGAACATAAAAAGGAATGAGGACTCATGAAGAACTAAAACCCTCTGAATGGCCTTTCAAATTAATAGCACGCTGCTATTGAGGAACTAGGTCCCTTGATTCTAGAGGAATGAAGATGACTTGAGTGCTCCTTCAGATTGGGTATGAGCACCTCAATTAAGAGCTACCTGGATCCATTGAAGATGGCAAAGAACCGCACACATCCTGAGCCCAATTCAAGTATATTTGAATCCAATACCAAAGGGTTAATAGAACCCCAAAAAACACCTATATCAGAGCAATCCTGATCCAACCAGGCTATAATGGTGCCCTAAGTTCCAATCATGGTACAGTGGGGCCAACTGTAATGACTAGAACCACTACTTGAACTGAACATGTTGCAGGGCTGACCAGCACCAGGGAATACTCACCAACTCCTAATCGCGGGCATATGAGCAGTTGTCTCTGGGTAAAAGACTCATACAACTACTCACTCAAAGAATCAACCCCATTATAAATGAAAGAAGCCACTGGAGGCACAATTATGCCACCCGGCATCGAAGAGTCATGCCTCCCTATAATGTTCGTGGTTGAACCTGAGCTCTTCCAATATCATAGTTGTTGGTTGGTTTCTTATCATGTTTTCTTCCAAACGTAATAACACATTGGTAATGCAGCAATTCTATGCTTAACTTATAACAAATGTTCAATCTTTCTTTCTTCATCATTGTTATTATGGTTTGATTCTATGTTGTGTGATTAATCCTTATTTAGCAGAGCTAATTCTATTGTTTCTTCTGTAGGGAGGAAAGCCACGTGTGGCTGATTTTGTTCATGGATCTGATGGGCTTGGCAATATATTTCTTCCACCACCTGCTGGGAAAAAGATAGAGAAAAGTGCATCTGAGTTTTTGGTAGATAAGGTTTCTCAGTATCCTGATGAAATATCTATTCTTGCATTGGGCCCTTTAACAAATTTGGCATTGGTAAGTCTTTGATGATTAAAATGTACAAATAGGTTTTCTATGACCAATGAGTTAATAACAGTAGAATGCTTCGATTTCAAATATGATGACGAACTAAGTTCTTTTTCCTTCATAAACTGTCAAAACAGTATGGTATGTTTCAATTACCTAACTGGTTCAAGTTTGCATATGCAGGCCATAAAAAGAGATTCTTCCTTTGCGAGCAAGGTAAAGAAGATAGTTATTCTTGGTGGGGCTTTCTTTGCTGCTGGAAACGTCAACCCTGCTGCTGAAGCAAATGTAAACAATTATATACAACTACTTTCACTTGTTATTTAGTTTTTTTTTTTCTTGTTTCATATTTTGTTGCTGATAATCTAACTTTGCACTGTAGCTTGCAAAACTACTGTGAGTCAAGCATAATAAATTAATTTGCAAACTCACACTTGTTTTTAAATTTTTTATCAAATGGGTTCTACATTCACCCTTCATTTATATTTTTTTCACTCATATGTTGATGCCATATGTAAATCTTTCACACGTCCTCTTCTAATATCCTTTTCCCTATGCAACTATTAGTAGAATTTTCTTCTTCAAGCCCATAAATTCTCAAGCTCTGATGCCTATGTATCATACATTTAGTCTACATTTTTGCATTATGCAATCTTTTTGCATCCAGATTCATTCGATCCAAATATTCTTTGCACCTAGATTCTGTTCTGCTTGAAACTTTGAATCGAACACCTATGTAATCACCTCAAGCGCACACTTATGCTGAAAGAATTTTCATTCTCTCCAATTTAATGGTTTCTATCTCAGATGAGCTGGTAAATTTTCTTAATTAGGTTAGATCAGTTCTTTAGATACTTGGTTGCTCAGGTGTTTTGATATATCTTTTTATTTGTTCCCACAAAAAATCACTGTCAGAATCCACTGTCCAACTCTGCCCGACATTGTAGTGCATTACATATTGAATCTCTCTTCTTTCTCCAAATCTTGATAAATGATGCAAGTGCTTTGATAATGCCTGAGCCTGGTAAATGCTTTATCTTTCCAATTTTGAGCACTGATCTTGCAGATATTTGGAGATCCAGAAGCAGCTGATGTTGTCTTTACTTGTGGAGCAGACATAACAGTTGTTGGAATAAACATCACTACTCAAGTCAAATTTTCAGGTAACCAAGCTTTCTCTCTTTTCTCAGTTCAACAAATTAATTAATTCCGCATTCATGAACTTGCATTGAGAAACTTCACTCTGCCACTTCAGACGCAGACCTCACCAAGATAAGAAACTCCAATGGCAAGCATTCACATATTTTATGTGAGATGTGCAAGTTTTACAGAGACTGGCATGTTGAATCTGATGGCGTTTACGGTAAAACTAGGCACTTTGCCTGGTGGCATTTCTTATCTAGATGCCAACTTTCTTATATCGATGTCCGTATGCAGGTATTTTCCTACACGACCCAGTGAGCTTTACTGCTCTAGTTCGTCCAGATCTCTTCACATATAAGAAGGGAGTCGTGAGGGTTGAGACACTGGGCATCTGTGCAGGTCATACACTGATGGACCAAGGATTGAAAAAGTAGGTCATACTACCTTTTTAAGATTGATCACAAATCATACTCAGCTGTCTGTTTTTCCCCCCTCTAAACTATGTTTATTTTTAGGTGGAATGCAAGCAATCCTTGGACAGGTTATTCACCTGTATCAATTGCTTGGACAGTCGATGTGCCTCGGGTTCTCTCTTTCATCAAGGAGTTGCTCATGAAACCATGAGACAATGGGCCAAGATATTAGAAAATCTATCACAGGAATATGATAGTTCTAAAAACCCACTGCCACGTCTGGTCCTGTAATAAAAGCATAGAGTAGGAGGCATTTTGGGGGACCATTCATTGTAATATGTGACTCAACTTTGAATCACAAGGTACTCACTCATTGATTTACGTGGTTTGGCTCTCAGTTGGCGAAATCCTGAGTTTCAAAATGTTTTTAATTTCCTTCCCATCTAAAAACAAAGAGAGACATGCATCTTCCATCCATGTTAGTGGTGTCTTAAAGTTCCAATGTTAGTTAATCTTTCTTGTTTTCTTACAAAAATAAAAAAAAAAAATCAGTGATTTTTAATGTTGATTAATTAAAGGATCCATATTCTCATGTCCCTGCAAAAAGAAGATTCCAAAAAATCTTAATTTAAATTTTTTTTTATGAACAATGCTAAAAGGACTAATGAATAAGACAAGCTCAGATGCTCAGCAGGCTGTTCCCGTGTTTGGATCGATGACACAAAATTAACACCGTCAACGTCGCCAGGCTAGTGGAGAAGATTTTATTAAATATTTGACCGAAGTGGCTGCTCCAAATGTGCCATCATTTGGCTATGAAAACAACTTTGTCATAAAGGACGAAATAATGGCAATGATGAAATCTAACGCCAGAATATTGTACCACTCTGAAAGCCATGTACCTCTATGAGGTTCTTTTCGATAAATAAATTATTAATATCATTTTGTTTTTTTCTTGCAATCTTTGTAAAAAAATAAATTTTTTTTTGCAGTTATTAAAAGATGATAGAGAGAGGGCGGGGCTATGATGTTCAATCATGCTCACGTCTTGTGGGAAAAAAAACAGTCTACAAATATTCCAGGGGAAAAAATGCTTTTAATTAATAGCATTACTTTCACACGAAGAAATGATCTACAGCATTTCAAAGGTTAATTAATTCCTCAACTTTTTTTCCTAATCGAATATATATATATATATATATATATATATATATGATCTTTTCTTTTATTTGTATACGGAATGAATTGAAAATACTATTTTCAAAAATTGACCTATAGGAAATTCATCTCTAATGAAATTAAAATCTTAATCCTTCTAATTATACCTTTGAATATTTTATTACTACAACACAACACATCCAAAAAGTGCATGTATAGCAGAGGTAGTCCCCGAGACTTGCTACAGTGGATGTTGATCTACAGAGGTAGATTTGCAAGATGTATAGCAGAGGTAAAAAACAGCAATATTATCAAGTATTCAAATTTTATTTGAATGATTTCGTCGTGTAAATCAAATATAATGATGTGCAATTGTATATATATAAAATTGATTAGCAAAGAAAGGGATAGGGTGGCTTGGAGCATTCTGCAAGCTTATTGTCATGGCTTACGCGAGTACAGTAACACGATGGGAACGTGATGGGAGATGCCACTCAACTAAGAATTTTTCTTTTCTTTCCTTTTTTATATATTGAAAAGACAAATAAGATAGGAAGATGATTTCTACATTAGTATCACAAGTATTCTCACCTTCAAAATTTAGTATGGTGGTAAGAGACCGAATACATTCTTAAATAATCAGAATTCAATTTTTATATAAGATATAACACATCTACGACCATTGAACTACTAATGATGTTAAATTATCATGTCAGAAATCAACATGCTTTCTGAATTTACTCAATAGACAGAATATAGGATCAGACCGTTCATCTTGAAACTAATCAACTTGTAAAAATTATATACTGGATTATAAAAAAATTATATCACAAGTATTCTCTCACTATATATATATAAACACTCATAAATTAAATCCATAAAAATTGGATAAATCAACATCCACAACTATTCTCTTAACAATAGTGAATATATATATATATATATATATATATATATATAATCTCACTTTTAATATTATCTAACAATTAAGGACGATGTATCTCTAGCTAGTTCTTTCCACATGTAGATATATAACTAAAAGATTATTTGTTATTTATTTTTTAATTTTTTTATTCTACCCTATATATTAAATTCATCATCATCGCATCTATTTAATGAATTTTTTTATACCTCTTGTAGGTGTGGTGTAATATAGTCAGAAGAATAATAAAAATTTTAAAATTAAATTTAAAATTTAAATGAAATAAATATTTAAAAATCAGCTTCTAATAATAATAATAATAATTTTATTTAAAAAAAATCCCAACATATATCTTTGTTGGGACAAGGAAATCTTTCTTAGGGTTCCAGCCATCCATTTCCCCTAAAGATGAACTGGAGTTATTACAAAAATCAGTATATATGGTGCCAATTTAACTTTAATATTTGATCGATTTGGTACTGGTTTTATATTCCGTCACCTCTGTAATCATCATCCTCCTCCTCTCCATTCTAAGCCTTCGAAAGAAGACAAGAAAACGGGTGCCTTCTGTCTTCTCATAATTCAAATCATGGAGACTCGATTCCAGAAGGTTTTAATTGGCGATGAGACATGAGGATTTTGGAATCTGCAGATGTTTCCCAAGATCATGATGGCGGTGCAGGATAAAACGGAAGAGAATCAAAACACATGCATCATGCGTTTCAAGGACAACTCGAAAAGGTTTCAGATGCTCATACTGTTCTGCACATTAAGCCTCGTTGGAAAAGACACTCCATGATAATGAACATTACAGTATGCAGGTAAAGAGTTTAAGTGAAAATTTTAATTTGAATAGTTGCTGAAAATGTCAAGGTTAATAATATATATTCCTGCAGCATTCTTGTAAATTAATATTACAAAGAGAGAATAATTAATGTGATTATTTTTTTTTTCAGTCACTTGTGTAATCTTACATCATCCATGACATTGGAACAGCAGGAATTGACAATCATTTATATAATAGCTAGTGTCTTAAGACAATGTATTAATTAAGTATTTACTAATCATTTTATTCATTTGCACTGTTTCTTACATAAAATAGTATAATAGTAAGACAAATATAATGCATTAAGTTAATATGTCACGAATCAATCTGATGTGTCTCGCAATCTCCATTGAACATATATATTTGGACGGGTCTATTAGTGCTGATCGAAGACGTACGTGATCAGGCAGCGAGGTAAGCCAGCGGAAGTTCACGACTTGGGAACTGCTCAGTTTGGGAACACCCCCTTGTGGGACATCTCCGAAAAGATTCCATAATTTGGTATGTTCGTGGCTTGAGAAATTTGCGACTTGGGAAGTGCACGGCTTGTACTAAACATGCCCCTCAAGAACATCCTGAAGAAACACAGCAGTTAGATTGCTCAAGTGAAAAAGTTACAATCTATCCACTCGAGTAAAAACTCATTCAAGTATCTTGTCAGATAAACCCCCAAGCCCCTCTTTTAATAAATTGACTATGCAGGAGCATCCGGGCTTGAGAACGCCCTCAACACATTATCCACGCCGCAAGAACACCTCCGTTCGGGGATATCTCCCATGGGCTCCGATCTCTTCACTTAATTTACTTAATTATTGAGGGTGACACTAACAAGTGAGTACACATCAAATCTGATACGGTGAGGCGAGGTTAGTCGTGAATCTAAAATTGTCAATTTGAATTGGAGTCGTCAGGTTAACTCACCCTGCCAAATAATCTAAACAGATTGGGTTGGAATTTTATCAACTCATTTGAAGGTGAATTTAGGTGGGCCGACCTACCTAGTTTTGCGACCCATGTGGGTCGGCCGTGGTGAGCTTGGATTGACTCGCGAGTTTAGAAAATTTATTTTTAAAAAATAAAATTAAATTAAAGTATATATTTCAATAGAGTAATGGGCTTCACCTGTTTAAATCGCAATCCAAGTTTAAAAATTTCAACTCAATCCATTTAAACTGTAATTCGAAATTAATTTTTTTTTTTTTTACAAGCTCATGGATTGACCTGTCTAACCCACAACTCGTCTTAGATTAGGTTGGGTTGGAGATTTTCCAATTTGCCAAATTGGTGAGGTGGTCTACCCTGCCATATGATCGATTTCTGGTGGATTGGCCCGCTCCACTATAGGTTGGTTCGTTTAATAGTTATACGTGAATCCTCACTTGTACATGTCGAGAATGTCAAATGTTATCTTGAACAGGAGCTAACAACAACTTTGCCTCTGCCCACACTTAAGGTTGACTTCTGCTCTATAACTGGAGCATGGGGCCATCAACGCGGAGATTGACCTCAACCTTATTTAGGGAAGAGGGAGCTCTTTGAGAAAAAGAGATCGCCAATTCGGCAAACTGACAATTGTAATTAAGTTGTCTAGAGTTGAGGCAGAGGGTTAACCTGATCAACTGTTGTTCTTCTCCTTCCTTTGTCTTAGCCAAAGTCCCTTTCTAGTGAAAGACATTCTTTCCTTCAGCTCAAGCTCCTCTCCAATAGAACACACTATCTCTTCTTTCCTTCAGCTCAAGCTCCTCTCCAATAGAACACACTATCTCTTTGAGCCCTGTGCTGACTTAACCATTAGAGATGTCATGCCGACAATGTCGACCCTCCGCTATTGAGTGTTGATCATTCGCATATGGAAGACATTCCAGAGACCCATTCGGCTGCACAGAAATAAAAAATTTAATTTATCAGATTTTTGTAGGAATGAGAATTACTTGAGTGTGCAAAATTAAAAGTTCTGTTGAATTCATATCAAAATGGAGAATTGCGATCGGACAATCAGAGAGAGAGAGTAATTTGGCAACCCACATCACTTTTGGCATTGATTGGCTTGGGTGAAAACTAAATCGAGTGAAAACCTATCTCGAGTATAAAAGAACAGGAGTTATCAAACTCCATATTTCAAAGTAAATCGTTGAAGTGGATCAAAAACTCTACCAAATTTAAACTCAAAGGAAGTGATATAGCTGAGCTGAAAATGAGGAGGAGAATTCAGTCCGCATCACAATCCTTTCAAGTGAACAACACTCGGGCGACTTCCAATTATTACGTCTCTCTTTTTTGTATTCGAAAATCAATCAATCATAGCCCCGGGGCATAGATGAGTTGGTTACGACGCAGCAGACTTGCAGAAGAGGGCAAGGGTTTGAATCCTGGTGAAGCCAGGCAATACTCTCCTGCGTCGTAACCAACTGTATTTTTTCGATTTACCTCCTCACAGATGATCATGGAGCCGGCCGTGTGGGGCCGCTAAGGTGGCGGATCCACCTTTATAGAAGAAAATCAATCAATCATAAGAAGCTCATAATTACTAAGAATAAACCAAAGACCTAACAAAACCTAAAGATATTTTTTTTACTCGCTTTAAGAATTTCTCAAGTCACTGGATTTTTTTTTTTTGGATCATTAATTTTCATAGCTGAATCTGAGCAAACAATGGGCGAGGCGTGGGCCAAACTCGCGTGCCTGTGGCAGTGGCAGTGGACAGGCAACTTCGTGGCCGCGTAAAAGGGCAGTCTGAGAAAGTGTACTTGCTTGCTTTTAGAAAGTGAAGGGCAGCTCGTGCTGCAAATGCTGCAACACGCGGTTGGTTCCGGATGACATGTGATTCGGGGCAGATCTAGCTAGCGTACAGGCCCCGTGAGCTAGCCTTGTCTAACACAAAGTTGGCTACCCCTTTTACGGGAAATTCTAGAGCCGCGACGGAGGCTGTCTACTGCTGTGAGGTCGCTCGCGAGCCCGTGACCACAAGCCCATCCGTGGCCGTAAGCAGTGACAGAGACAGAGCCAGAGAGTGTGAATGGGGAGCAACGGTTATCTCCTTAACGTAAACACACATCTATAGCTGCCACCCTCACCTCGGCCCCGCGCCGTCTGGTCGCGCGATGCCGCAACAAACAATCGCTCCCGCCTCTGTCGAGCTCATCCACTCGCATCTCTGTGCCTCGCTCTGCCTTCCGAGCCCGTTGGGAAGGCCGCACGTCATTCTTTTCTTCTATAAAAAAGGTAGAATCTGTTACCCGAGCAATCCCACATGATCAATCTCACGACCATCTGTGAGGAGGTAAATCGAGAAATTACAATTGGTCACGACGGAGAAAGCAATTGCTCGGCTTCGTCGAGATTCGAACCCTTGTCCTCTTCTACAAGTTTGTTCCGTCGTAACCAACTCAACTATACCCAAGGACAGACTGCATGCCATTTCATTTACGAGGAAGTTGTACGCCCCACAACCACGCTGAATCACTGTTTCTTATTCCGATCGGATCAAGTTTGTTGGACCCCACTGCTAAAAGGTGGGTTCCGCACTCAGCCGGCTCCGGATCCGGTAAACGCGAGGACAAAGTGCAAGAAAGTGGAGTCGTCTCCTTGCATCAATTGAGCACGATTGGAATAATTGTATGTGTATGTGAGTTCTTTTCTATGTATTCAAATATATATTAGGTTTATTATCATTTTTTTTTGAAAGAATCGAATAAACAAAATACTCCTTCAATAAGGGGGTGTTTGGTTTTAAGTTGTATTTTTTCAATGAAAAATTGGGATTGGAAATATGTAAATATATAGTTGGGGTTGAGAAAAGATTGAGAAAATGTAAATGTAAATGGAGTGTTTGGTGAATATGAGGTTGAGTTGTATTTTGGATGTCCATTTACTTATTTATCCTTACTAAAAAAATTAAAAAATCCTTATATATTTTTCACAAGGATAGATGTGTAATTTAAACTTTCAGGTTGGCCAAAAGGACCTCCATAGGTCCTTTTTGCCAACCCCCAATTTTCAGTTACCCCAATTCCATATGTACATTCACCGTCTAAACCCAAACACTCATTATCTGTCCATTATACAAATTTTGAGAACTCAATGAAATATTTACATCTGGAGAACCTTAAACCAAACACCCCAAAGGTGTTCCATCTGTCAATATATACAAAGGCACTGCTTATGCACTAACAAAACAATTATGTTAGTTCATGATCAAATTTCAACAACATGATGATTAATTAAAATGTGCAGGAACACACTACGTACGACTCTCTCTGGTCATGTAATTTAGCTTTATCGATCGATGAAATCCTGTCCTTATCTCCCTTGTCGATCCGTAGCACTTCTTTAAATTAATTTCTCGGAAACAGAGAAATCTATACATATGGTTGATGATTGCAGGCATTATTATTCCCTATGATCTAAGATTGAACTAAATTATATTTTATTCTTTATAATCGGATTATA